>NC_069500.1:786838582-787016082 GCF_027579735.1 Bombina bombina
GTGTATTTATGCATGTGTGTGTGTGTATTTATGCATGTATGTGTGTGTGTGTATTTATGCATGTATGTGTGTATTTATGCATGTATGTGTGTGTATTTATGCATGTATGTGTGTGTGTGTATTTATGCATGTATGTGTGTGTGTATTTATGCATGTATATGTGTGTGTGTATTTATGCATGTCTGTGTGTGTGTATTTATGCATGTATGTGTGTGTGTATTTATGCATGTATGTGTGTGTTTTTGTATTTATGCTTGTATGTGTGTGTGTTTGCATTCATGCATGTATGTGTGTTTATGCATGTATGTGTGTGTGTGTGTATTTATGCATGTATGTGTGTGTATTTATGCATGTATGTGTGTGTGCATTTATGCATGTATATGTGTGTATTTATGCATGTATGTGTTTGTGTGTATTTATGCATGTATGTGTATTTATGCATGTATGTGTGTGTGTGTGTGTGTGTGTATTTATGCATGTATGTGTGTGTGTATTTATGCATGTATGTGTGTGTGTGTGTGTGTATTTATGCATGTATGTGTGTGTGTATTTATGCATGTATGTGTGTGTGTGTATTTATGCATGTATGTGTGTGTATTTATGCATGTATGTGTGTGTGTGTATTTATGCATGTATGTGTGTGTATTTATGCATGTATATGTGTGTGTGTGTGTGTGTGTGTATTTATGCATGTATATGTGTGTGTGTATGCATGTATGTGTGTGTGTATTTATGCATGTATGTGTGTGTGTATTTATGCATGTATGTGTGTGTGTATTTATGCATGTATGTGTGTGTGTGTATTTATGCATGTATATGTGTGTGTGTATTTATGCATGTATGTGTGTGTGCATGTATGTGTGTGTGCATTTATGCATGTATGTGTGTGTATTTATGCATGTATGTGTGTGTGTGTCTGTATTTATGCATGTATGTGTATTTATGCATTTATGTGTGTGTGTGTGTGTGTGTGTATTTATGCATGTATGTGTGTGTGTGTATTTATGCATGTATGTGTGTGTGTATTTATGCATGTATGTGTGTATTTATGCATGTATGTGTGTGTGTGTATTTATGCATGTATGTGTGTGTGTATTTATGCATGTATATGTGTGTGTGTATTTATGCATGTATGTGTGTGTGTGTGTGTGTATTTATGCATGTATGTGTGTGTTTTTGTATTAATGCATGTATGTGTGTGTGTATTTATGCATGTATGTGTGTGTGTATTTATGCATGTATGTGTATTTATGCATGTATGTGTGTGTGTGTGTGTGTATTTATGCATGTATGTGTGTGTGTGTATTTATGCATGTATGTGTGTGTGTATTTATGCATGTATGTGTGTGTGTGTATTTATGCATGTATGTGTGTGTGTATTTATGCATGTATGTGTGTGTGTGTGTGTGTGTGTGTGTGTATTTATGCATGTATGTGTGTGTGTATTTATGCATGTATGTGTGTGTATTTATGCATGTATGTGTGTGTGTGTGTGTGTGTATGTTTGTGGAACCAGCAAATTACAGACCTTGTTACTACAGCATGGGGGGGGGGGCAGGGGGTAAACAGTGGTACTGTATATATACAGTAATAGGGGGTCAGACCATCTCACAGACTGTGGGCACAGGGTACCTCCTTTTGCAGACATGTAATCTGATTCCCATTTTCCTTGTATCAAATTTACATTTTTTTCGGGAGGATGCCCTTCTCAGATTCTTGCTATTTTTGTTTTTGAAATAAACTTTTTAAAAATTAAGTTATAACTTTTTTAAGTTACATAAAATAACCGTTATGGAAGTCCTCACTCACCGCCCATCAAGCCGCTCCTGCTCTGGGAGTGTTTTCTCGGCTAACAGTTCATCCCATGGGAAGGGCTACAAACACCCCCGTTCCTCCCATTACTGCTTGTTCACAAGCTTCTGTCTGTCAAGTGTTTCTTGGCAGCTACTCAAACTGCGCATGCACATTAATAAAACTGGGGCCATATGCTAAAGACTGGATTGCATGCCCGGTATGTTGCCAGCAATCCCTGTCAATCAAAGAACGTGCGCCCCTGATACTCAAGGAGCTGCGCGATCGATATGCAGGGGATTGGTTAGGATTAAGAAGCATGCTAAAAATTCTATATACATAAGAAGTAGCCGGCGTTAGCTCCCTACATGTAAGGTTTGCGGTCTGTTTTATGTATGTTAGAAATAGTTTTTTATAGTGAGATACCGCTAGACTGTCATAGTTTCATAAGGCATTTAGTAAAATTATATCCAAAATCCTAAATTTACTGTCCCTTTAATCAGATGTTATTGATAGGCATTCCATTTTTTTTTATTGTTTTTTTTTTAACTACAAATCTAAAAATTGTGTTTTTAAAAGATGCTATTTTTTTATGGAATATCTTGTGCCGTGGTCTGATGACAAAAATAGAAATTTTGCAAGGTTGTCAAATCATAAGCAATATTGCGACCGATATATTACAAGTTGAAAGTAAGCAGTAGCGCTCAAGCAAAAACAATATTTGCGCTGAAAGTATTAGCGCGCCTGAAGACCTAACATAAAGTGTAAGGGTTAAAAATAAAGGTTGCACAAAGCACATCACAAACATAAGTATAACACATATATACATATGATAAAAAAAATCTATAGGGTCAATTACAATCTTCCGGTATTTTTGGCTGATATCAAGTTTTGAAATCTGGACAATATTTTCAGCATAATCAAAATCCAAAATTGTTTTTGCTGCTAAAAATATATTTCAACATATAATCTCTTGATAATGTGTTTTGGGGTTTTAAAGGGACAGTCTAGTTCAAAATAAACTTTCATGATTCAGATAGGGCATGTCATTTTAAAACATTTTCCAATTTACTTTTATCACCAATTTTGCTTTATTCTCTTGGTATTCTTAGTTTAAATCTAAACCTAGGAGGTTAATATGCTAATTTCTAAGCCCTTGAAGGCCGCCTCTTCTCTCAGGGCATTTTGACAGTTTTTCACCATTAGAGGGTGTTAGTTCATGTGTGTCATATAGATAACACTATGCTCATGCACGTGAGGTTCCAGGGAGCCAGCACTGATTGGCTAAAATGCATGTCTGTCAAAAGAACTGAAATAAGGGGGCAGTTTGAAGAGGCTTAGATACAAGATAATAACAGAAGTAAAAAGTGTATGTATATAACTGTGTTGGTTATGCAAAACTAGGGAATGGGTAATAAAGGGATTATCTATCTTTTAAAACAATAACAATTCTGGTATAGACTGTCCCTTTAAGTTCGTGTTATCCGTTTGGCCATTAAATTGGATTGGATTGATTCCTTTTTTATATGGTGTTTTATGTTAATAATATCAATTTTTAAAATTAACCTCTTGCTTTCCTAAACCATTTGTTCATTAATAATTAAGCCATTTGAACAGAAGCATGGTGGGTATAGTGGGCATGCATGGTGTTTTTTTATGTATATTAATATTACTGGAAAAGTGCTTACTATATATTTTCTAATGCTCATTGACAGAGAAGTAAGCATGTTTCAGTGTTACAATATTTGGATTTACAATCAAGAAGAACTGTGCAGGAAATTCATATCATGCAGTAGAAATTGGCTGCAACTTATACCATCTTTTATAACGGGATTTTAAAAATTGAAACACTGTAAAATCATGAAAGTGCAAACTTACAAGTTTTGCTCCATTAAAACAATGGAGCTATTACATACCTTCCAACATTTGTGGCTGAGAATGAAGAACAAAGGAGGTTGATAGGAGCTTGTCACTATGTTGTGGGTGGAGTTGGGTGGGGAGGATCATGGGTGGTTAGTGGGCAGGTTTAGGGTGGTTTATGGGTGGTCTGTGGGTGTGTCAGGGCAGTTTGTGTGTGTTTATGGGTGTTCCATGGTGGGGCTAAGGGAAATTCTGTATATTGGGACATGTGGCTGTCTCAGAGGGATAGATCTCAGAATCAGGGACTGTCCCTCTCAGATAGGCACTGTTGGGAAGTCTGCCATTACAACCTCTCCACATTCTCTTTTTAGAAAACAGGGATTCACTTTGCAGAATAATGGCATTACCACAAAAAGTAAAAATGTATACTTAAATTTAAAGAGTTTAAAAAAACAAACAAACAAACAAAAACAACAGCAAAGTCCCTGTAAAATATAGATATTTTCTTTTAAATGGATATTAATGAATTTCACAACCTTGTAATATTTCTATTTTTGTCATCAGACCACGACACAAGATACTTCATAAAGAAAATAGCTTTTAAAAACACAATTTTTATACTTGAATTTAAAAAAAATATCGTCAATGCCAACAAAAAAGATGGAATGCCTATAAATAACATCAAAGTGATTGCCAATACAAAGTGTGTTTTTAAATATGAAAGAACTGTAAAGTACTATTATAGAAATGTATTAGCTTTTCTAGATGTTGTGGTCAAGATTTATTTTTCCTGTATTTAAAGCAGTTTTCATGATGTAAGAGATATTATGTATATGGATAATAAATCCATTTACAAATGTAAATTTTAGGAATGTCCACTAGTAAAACCATGTACAAGAGAGATGAAGAGAGGCTCAATGAATCTAGGCCATAAGTTCATTCAATATGGCTTTGTCAGGAATTTGCAGCATGTTTTGCCCATGTGCAAAACAACTGTTTCATACTAAAACGTCTTGTAATACTCGTAAATAAGTCAAAATGGCCAGTTTGGAAATGAATCACGTCCCTTTAGCTATCAAATTTGAGGTGAAAATTTGCCCCAAAAATCAGTTGTATCAAGAAATTGAATTGTGTTCAGCTTGTATCTTGTTATTTATATGACCTGTTTTTGTGAATCAATAATGACTTTTCAGTGCCAAAAAGCTATGGAAAATTACTGATTGTGATCGGGCCCAATTTAAAAATTATTTATCGTTGGCCAAAAAAAAATATCACATTGAGCTCAACACTAAAATTGCATTTCAAATGCTTTAAAAATATACTTTTTTTTTTTTTGTACGCTGAGTGAGTTTGGACAGGGGTAGGCATATGTATACATTTTCTAAACATGTTAATTTACTTTTATGCAAAACTTTAATTTTGTAATTTTGCGTAATTTTAAAATGTATCTAGTATTTGTATGGTTAGATATTTTGTACCTATTCATTTTCTGAATAAATTGTAAAATAATATTTTTTTTGTATTTCATATTATTGTGTGTCTCGTGTTAAGATATTTCTGCAAACTAAAGTTATTTTCTAAAAGTGCTTGGACTGCTAAAAAAAAGGCATTATTTGTGTAGGTAGTGCAAAAACAAAATACAGAAACAAAAGCAAAAGATCCTCATCGAAAGTAAAATATGAAATCTAAATGGCTTAGAAGGAATGATATTCAATGGTTTCCATTTATTAAATCCTATGAGGACCTCGGGTGTGAAATCAGATGCTGGATTTTCACATTTCACAAGCAAATGCTCATGCAGCACAGCTCCTGCTCTCATGCAACCAATCTTGCTAGAGCAGTGTCTGTCAATCATTCTGCAGTAATGAGTGAATGTTGTTTAACATCAGCAACCTATGAGGTTGTTGACAGGTTAAAGGGATATGAAACACAAAAAATACCATTTAAAAAAAAAAGCTTCTAGTTTACTTATATTATCAAATGTGCTTTGTTCCCATGGTAGCCTGTGTTGAAGAGATACCTAGGTAGGCATCTGGAGCACTACATGGTAGGAAATAGTGCTGCCACCTAGTGCTCCTGCAAATGGATAACATTCTTGTAAAACTGCTGCCATATAGTGCTCCACAAATGAGTCGCCTCCTAAGCATAAGTCCCTGCTTTTCAACAAAAGATACCAAGAAAACAAATAAAAATTGATAATAGAAGTAAATTAGAAAGTTGCTTAAAATTGCATGCTGTATTTCAATCATGAAATAAAAAAAAAGGTTTTATCCCTTTAAAAGGACAGTAAATACCTTGAGATGTGTATATAATATCTTTAGTTATGCATAATGAAACAACATTGCAATATATTTTGTATTACCTATTTATTTTGCCCCTTTTCATGTAATTTAGCTCTGGTAATTAAGCAATTTCTAATTCTCAGAACACGAAAGGCTAAATCTACTACATATCTGTCCCTAATTAGCTTTATCAGATAACAACTGCAAAACAAAGTGCTGAATACTAACTTAATGACAGGGACTAGCCTTGTTGTCTGTAGACTAACGTTCAGATTGGCTCTTCCACAGAAGGCAAATAATGGGTGGAATTTGGCTATTGAAAAATATTTTAGCTTTTTTTTTTTTTTTAAGCTTAATTTGTGCAGTGTCCATTATTTCCTGTCAAAACCCCACAAGGTGGCTGTGGTCTCTATAGGATGTCATATCTAGCTTTATGGCATAAATATTCTAGAGTAACTTGAGCTGGTTTACTTTTCACATAATGCTAGAGAGGTAGTCTGTTTTGCTCATGCTCAGAAGAGGCAGAATTTAACTTAAGTTCCAAAAATGTCTCCTTTTTTACAGCTAGATTACAAGTTTGTGCGTTCGTTTTTTTAACGCTGAAAATATGGTATTTTTGGCGTTAAAAAAGCACCACAGTCTTGTCGGTATAGGTGTACAACAAGCCTTTTAGCTTGTAACGCAACATCAGTACCGCACTGGTAAAAATTACGTTTTTTCGTAGGATTCCCATAGTGCTGCCATTACGAGTTTTGCAGTGAGGTTAAAAAGCGAGCGTTACACTGTAAAACAATAAGATCCGTAACGCCATCTAAAGTGAGTAGTTATGAGTTTTACACTACAAGCTGTAACATAAAACTCATAACTAATGTGTTAAAAAGTACACTAACACCCATAAACTACCTATTAACCCATAAACCAAGGCCCTCCCGCATCGCAAACACTAAATTACATTTATTAACCCCTAATCTACTGCTCCCAATATCGCTGCCACTAATAAAATTTATTAACCCCTATAACTAATAACTAAAGTTATTAACCCCTAAACTGCCGCCCTCCCGCATCGCAAACACTATTTAAATATTATTAACCTCTAATTTGCATTCCACCCCCATCGCCCACACTATACTAAAAGTATTAAGCCCTGCACCGCCGCCACTATAATAAACCATTAACCCCTAAACCGAAACTCCCCACAACGAAATATAATAAATTAAACTATTAACCCCTAAACCAAAATCCCCCCACATCGTAATAAACTAATTTAAACTAGTAACCCCTTAACCTAACCCTAACGTAACCCTAACCTTAATGTAACCCTAACCCTAACACCCCCTAACTTTAACATAATTAAAATATAGCTAAATTCAACTTACAATAATTAACTAAATAAACCTATTAACCCCTAAACCACCAGCCCCCCACATCGCAACAACCTAAATTAAACTATTAACCCCTAACCTTAATGTAACCCTAAACCTTATACCCCCTAACTTTAACATAATTAAAATAGAGCTAAATTAAACTTACAATTATTAACTAAATAAACCTATTAACCCCTAAACTGCCAGCCCCCACATTGCAACAACCTAAATTAAACTATTAACCCCTAACCCTAACGTAACCCTAACCTTAACGTAACCCTAACCCTAACACCCTCTAACTTTAACATAATTAAAATAGAGCTAAATTAAACTTACAGTTATTAACTAAATAATTCCTATTTAAAACTAAATACAAACTTACCTGTGAAATAAAACCTAAGTTAGATACATTATAACTAATAGTTATATTGTAGCTAGTTTAGGTTTTATTTTTATTTCACGGGTAAGTTTGTATTTATTTTAACTAGGTAGACTACTTAGTAGATAATTATTAACTATTTAATAACTACCTAGTTAAAATAAATACAATATTACCTGTCAAATAAAACCTAAGCTACCTTACACTAAAACCTAAAATTACAACAAATAAAAAAAACTAAAATTACAAAAAATAAAAAAACTACCATTACAAAAAATAAAAAAAACGAAATTATCCACACACAAAAAATTCCTATTCTAATACCCTTTAAGAAAAAAACACCCCAAAATAAAAAAGCCTAATCTAAAATAAACTACCAAGGACCCTTAAAGGGGCCTTTTGGGGGCCCTTAAAGGTGCCTTTTGTAGGGCATTGCCCTAAGTTAAACAGCTCTTTTGATACAAAAAAAAACTAAACACCCCTAACAGTATACAAACCCCCACCCCCCAAACTGCCAAGGGCCCTTAAAAAGGCCTTTTGGGGGGCCCTTAAAAGGGCCTTTTGTAGGGCATTGCCCTAAGTTAAACAGCTCTTTGGCTACAGAAGAAAAACAAACACGCCGTACACTGAATCTTCAATGCAAGGTACGTGATCCGTATTCTTTATAGTAGTGTCTATTACATGCACTTATATGAAAATTGGTGTATACTGTCCCTTTAAGGATGTACTAGTAAAATTTTATTTCCTTTCTTTCAACCCTTGAAGCATGACTTTGTGCATTTTTTTTTAAATATCCTGGAAACCCTAATCTGTACTTGTGTAGTACTTAGAACAGCCCTAGATCAAGAGATGCTTTATAGAAAAATGTTCTATTTATTCATATATACATATTTCTATATATCTCATGTTTTTTTGGTAATATATATATATATATATATATATATATATATATATATGTATAAATATATAAAATTATATATAGGTATAGATATATATAGATATATATAGGAATATCTATTACAAAATACATAAAACATATTCCCTTATGTGCAGATTATTGGAATGTGAAATATTTACAGTAAATACACAGTATAACACTTTTTAAAAAATGAATATTGGATCAAAATTCTTTAACATGTTTTCATCTACTTGTTAGCAAAGGCCTCCAATGCACTTATATATACTGTATGTCTATATGTATGTATGCATACGTATTTATGTGTTTATTTGGGTTTATATGTCTGTAAATACATATGTACACATATAAATACATATTTACACACACATAAATATATATATATATATATATATATATATACATACAAATATGAAGCAAAGTTCACTGCTCTTAAACATGGTGTCACGAATACTGGGCTGCAAGGGTTAAACCCTTACTACCTCACCCCCTCTCGTTCTTGGCGGCTTTGGGCTCCTCAGAGCAACTGCGATCTCCCAGACCTTTTCTTTTGTGAGACATTGTGTGTGAACCTGATCTTCAAAGAGTTGGTCTCTGACCGACCAATCCCTCTCCAGCCAGCCGGGCCTCTGGATCTACCAGCCGGCCGCCGCACCCAGCATCCTCCAGAGATCTTTACCTCTGGCCATTTCAGAGGCCCCTTGCCCCAGGACTCCGCTCTCTTGGGGACTGGTACCCCATGAGGAGGGTAAGATGTGGGCCAATTGCCGGAGGTGAGCTCCATAGGGAACCCGGGGTTTCCAAGCCCTACTCAGCAGACCACCCTTCGGCTGGCCGGCCCCAGCAGCTTGGATTCCGGTCCTCTTTAATTCAGGTCACTCCAGCGGCCCCTCGCCCTAGAGCTCCGCTCTTTTGAGGATTGATACCTCTCAGGGAGGACTAGAGGTGGGGTGATTTCCAGGGGTGAGCCCTCTTACAAACCGGGGTTTTCGGACCTCCCCTCAATACCCATTTCCCAGAGGACTTCCCAGTGTACGCTGGGTAGCCCATAGCCCAGTCATAGATCAAGGCGCTTTTTGGACTGAAACAACCGGGGGCCAAGGGCTTTCCAACGACACCCTGGATGTGCCGCCGCACCCCCGGGATCACCCCGAATGCAGCCTCCCTGTACCGCTGGACACTGGGGGCCATTGGACATTATGGAGGCGCCAGCCTGTCTGGAGGGGCGGGAATGGCGGGAGATTTGGGGGACTGATGAGGCTCTTAACAAGATCAGTTTGTGTATAAATGTTGTGTTTTTTCCCAATTAAGGGTACTTAATTGAGCCAGGGCTCAATCCTCATCCTCCAAATGTTGGTTAGGTACTCCTGCGACTCCTCTGCTCTCTAGGTTGACTCTGGCATCCCGCTATGCAGGAGGGGGCGTTGTCGAAACACGTGACTCACTCATCCAATCGGCTTATCGAAAAGCTGTAGCCTTGAGGAATCATCTGCAACTGGAATCCAAAAGATCCGGAACCATCTCTGCTTGCCCTGAAGATAATGCAGTCAAAGAAAGAAAAAGTTGCAGACTCCATATATATATACATATACACATCTTTAGACATGTATATACGTATCTCTATATTAAAGCCCTTTGCCTGCATTTTCTTTTTCTAACACCTCAGATGGAAAACTTGATTAGTGTTAAACCCCGGTTTTTAAATAGCAATTCCAGGTAAGTAAAAAATGTTTGCTCTTTACATCCAATCATAAGCACCCCCTTCTTTTTCAGGTCAAATTAACAATTTTTAAAATGATGTGATTTATATGTGTACAAGTGTAACATTCTGCACATTTCCACTGATATTATTTTGCCTGGGGCATTTTATATTTTTCTCCCGTTGCTCAGAAAAAAATGTCAGCAAAATGTATCTGTGCTATTTCTACCGTAAAGAGAGATTTTGAATAGAGACTACGTGTATTTCACTTTTTCACATGCATTTCATGGCAGACTATGGGTCTGATGCTATATAGTTCTCTGAGCTTGTAAGATTTTCTAAGAAATCTCGCCAGATTTATGACGTCCCTGTCTTTATTCTTTAAAATCTGTTATTTTTTTTTACCTTAAAGGGACAGTAAAGTCAAAACTAAACTTTCATGATTCAGATAGAGCATGCAATTTTAAACAACTTTCCAATTTACTTTTATCATCAAATTTGCTTTGTTCCCTTGGTGGTATTTTTGAAAAGATAAACCTAGCTAGGCTCAAACTGATTTCTAAACTGTTGAAAAACGCCCCTTAGCTCAGAGCAATTTGAAAGTTTTTCATGGTTAGACAATACTAGTTCATGTGTGTCATATAGATAACATTGTGCTCACTCCCGTGAAGTTATTTAGGAGTCTTCACTGACTGACTACACTGCATGTCTGTCAAAAGCACTTAGATAAGGAGGCTGTCTGCAGAGGCTTAGATACAAGGTAATCACAGAGGTAAAAAGCATATTAATATAACGGTGTTGGTTATGCAAAAACAGGGAATGGGTAATAAAGGGATTATCTATCTTTTTAAATAAGAAAAAATTTGGTGTAGACTGTCCCTTTAAGAACAGTGTGTCTCACAAAGGGAAGTTATTTGTCTTTAAACGGACATTAAAGGGATATGAAACCCAAACATTTTCTTTTGTGATTCAGACAGATCATACCATTTTTAAAAAGTTTCCAATTTACTTATTTTGTCAAATTTGCTTAATTACTATGATGATATTATGTGTTGAAGAGATACCTAGGTAGGCATCGGGAGCGCTACATGGCAGGAATTAATGCTGCCATATAGTGTATTTGCAAAAGAATTACATTCTTGCAAAACTGTTGCCATATAGTGTGCCATAAATGGGCAGGTTCCTAAGCATATATATCTGCTTTTCAACAAAAGATATCAAGAGTATAAAGAAAAATTGATAATAGAAGTAATTTAATAAATTGATTAAAAGCGCATGCTCTATCTGAATCATGAAAGAAAAATGTTGTGTTTCAAGTCCCTTTAAACACTATGGGACCGATTTAATAAGCATCGTATGCTGCTGCTTCTGCTCGAGCCTTCAGGCCCGCAGGAAACTTAAGTTAAGAAGCAGCGGGCTTAAGACCGCTGCTCCATAACTCGGCCGCCACCTCTGAGGAGGCGGACAGCAATCATCCCGATCGGATACGATTGACGGATGATTGACACCCCTGCTAGCGGCCGATTGGCCGCAAATGTGCAGGGGGCGGCATTGCACAAGCATTTCACACAAAATGCTTGTGCAATGATAAATGCCGACATTGTATGCTGTTGGCATTTATCAATATGGATTATGTCCGCCCGCACATTAATAAATCGGCCCCTAGGGGTCAGATTACGAGTGGAGCGCTAACTGTTACGAGCAAGTGATAAGGGGTGTATCGTGGACATCTGAACTAGCCCACATATTACAAGTTGAAAGTAAACTCATTTATTCAAGCATAATTGAATTTGACGCGTCTCAGATCTAACTGGTACGCTCAAATAAAAAGTGTCACAAAAATAAAATAAAATCTGGTCCTGTTCCCAGAACTTTGTATTAGTTTCAATACATAAAGTTGAGTACTTCCTTGCCAGATTGCTTGAAAACTGATGCAGTAAATGTTGATCTAACATTAACTAAAATTCCCTACGATAAACTGTTCATCCTTTCAAATGTTTCAAAAACGGCATTTAACTAAGAATGTATAGGAAATTGGAAAAGCAGTGTTAAAATATTTATGGCGTGTGGGTATTTTTGTTGCATGAATACAATTGAAGCATTAACTTGATAGCTTTTCTGAGTGTTTTGCAATGAATTTGAATTATAAACAAATACACCTATATCATAAGGTTATCTTATGATTACTGCTCTGCTCGAAATGCGTCAGGGACCGCTAAGATGGTGGGACAGTAAGGGGACAGTCTACACCAGAATTGTTATTGTTTTAAAATATAGATAATCCCTTTATTACCCATTCCCTCGTTTTGCATAACCAACACAGTTATATTAATACACTTTTTTACCTTTATCATTACCGTGTATCTAAGCCTCTGCAAACTGCCCCTTTATTTCAGTTCTTTTTACAGACTTGCACTTTAGCCAATTAGTGCTGAGTCCTAGGTAACTCCACATGCGTGAGCACAATGTTATCTATATGACACACATGAACTAACACTCTCTAGTGGTGAAAAATTAGCAAAATGCATTTAGATAAGAGGTGGCCTTCAAGGTGTAAGAAATTAGCATATGAACCTCCTAGGTTTAGCTTTCAACTAAGAATGCCAAGAGAACAAAGCAAAATTGGTGATAAAAGTAAATTGGAAAGATGTTTAAAATTACATGTCCTATTTGAATCATGAAAGTTTATTTTGGACTAGACTGTCCCTTTAAGATTCTCATGCTTGTTTGTATATGATTTTCTATGCATAAAAAATACTTTTGATGTGATCACAAGTAGGGCTGTGCACAGTTGCCATTTGTCCCGTATTTCCAGAGACACTCCTATTTTTTTGGTTTCCTCTCCCTTCTTTTTAAAGGGACATTAGACCCATATGTTAAATTACTTGAAAGTGATGCAGCATAGCTGTAAAAAGCTGACAAGAAAATGTCACCTGAACATATCTATGTAAAAAAGGAAGATATTTTACCTCAAAATGTCTTCAGCTTACAAGAGTAAGTGCTCTAGTGACAGTTATAACTTCAGCTGCAAGTTGAAAAAAACAAAAAAACAATTGCCAATCAGCATCAGCAGTGCTGAGATCATGCTGCACTTTGTTGTGATCTCATGAGATTTCACTGAAATCTTGTGACATTTCATAGTAATCTTCCTTTGACTAGGTAATTAACATGACTGTGCCTGCACATGCCATATGCACACTCCCTTGCAAATCCGGGGACTAGTATCCTGATTGGCTGCTTAAAGTCCCTTTACAATGGGGTGTGAATACTTAGGAAGTGTTGAGATAAATATCTTCCTTTTTTACATAGAGATTTTCAGGTGACATTTTCTTGTCAGCTTTTTACAGCTATACTGCATCACTTTCAAGCGTTTCAACATTTGGGCATCATGTCCCTTTAAAGGGACATTAAACCCAAAAATGTTCTTTCATTATTTAGATAGAGAATACAATTTTTTTTAAAAAAGTTCCCAATTTACTTCTATTGTCAAATCAGCTTTGTTCTCATGCTATTCTTTGTTGAAGGGCTACCTAGTTAGGTAGCGTGCACATGCCTGAAGCACTATATGACAGGAAATAGTGCTGCCATCTAGTGCTCCTGCTAATGTATAACATTGTTGCAAAACTGCTGCCATATAGTGCTGTAGACACGTGCACACTCATGAGCTTACATCCCAGCTTTTCAGCACAGGTTAACAAGAAAACAAATAAAATTTGATAACAGAAGTAAATTGGAAAGTTGTTTAAAATTGTATGCTCTATCTGAATAATGAAAGAAAAAAAAAATTGGGTTTTATGTCCCTTTAAGCTTATGCCTTGTTCAACTTAGTCTGTATATAGTTTAGGAATATTATGTGCAGTGGAGTACTCCCACCACAGAGGTTGCTGTGACATTAGTGTTATTGCTAACAGAATGTTTTTTTTCTGCAGCTTTCTGTGGTCTTCTGTTACACTGGAGTTTATCAGTGTGTAGATGTGTCAGGATAGGTAAGGGGACGCTATAAAATATATAATACCAGGGAGGGTAAGAGACAAGGGGTGGTGAAGCAAGGCATCTCAATAGTGTTGCACAGTTTGGAACATGTTTAATTTCCCCCCATGTATAAACTGAGGCTTTGCTTTTCATGTGTTGGGACTGGAGTTCACAGAACATACTAAAAATCCTGATTTACTGGGTAGTTTCTGGGTCTATTAACCTATTTCCAGCAATTACTGCACCAGCAAAGATCAAAACATGAATAGTTACCTCACAAAGGGCCAGATTACGAGTGAGGCGCAAATTAATGCTTCCTCTTGAGCCTTAATTGCGCTACAAGATTTTTGCGCCCGTCAGGTTGCGCTCGTATTACCAGTTGAAAGTAAACTGTTTTTGCTCTCACGCTAACCCGATAAGCGCAAAAATACAAAGTTAGACTATCGCATGCTCGTTCCCGTATTCCCCCATAGAAGTCAAAGGAGAAAAAAAAGTGTTCCACATATTCTCATTTGCGCTAAACAAATATGAAAATATGAATATTTCACATTCCAATTTTCTGCTCATTGCAGAATATGTTTTATTTATTCTAACACCTGAGACCTCATATCTTTGAGCCATTATAACTTTTGTGGACAATAAAAAATTTTTAATAACTTTTAGTAGATAGTGTTTTTATGAGTGTATTTTTTTAAGTGTTTTGTGCAACTTTTATGTTTTTAACCAGAGCCCTGTAGTTGCGGTAATCATTCTTGCATAAATCGCTATTGCGCTCAAGCAATCACATTTACTTTCAACTTGTAATATGAGCAGTAAGCTTGACGAGTGCAAGCCCTTGCGATAAACCCCTTATCATTCGGGTGCAAATGTTTGTGCTCCACTGGTAATCTAGCCCAAAATGTCACCCACTTGTGAAACGTTTAATAGTGTCTAAGCAAGTCCTCAAATATCTGCATATATTGTTCTCAGCAACTCTAAAAGAGTAGTCAGCAGGTTAAACATATTGAGGTAATGTACTGTCTAATTTCAGGCTGAGTAACATTAATATAAACTAAGATGCTTTGTGGTGTCATGCTATACAGATGCTGAAGGGTTAATAATTTAACCCTTGCTTGCTTATTTTGGTATTTGATCTAAAGGTATTCTTCCTATGTCAGTTATGTGCTTGAGAGTAAGGGAGGTAATGAGGAGCTTGATGCTTTAACCTGCATTAAAGGGCTATAACACTGCATAAAGAAAAACATAAATTATGCTTACCTGACTTATTTCCATTGTGGGTAGTAGAGTCCACGGCTTCATTCATTACTTTTGGGAATAAAGAACCTGGCCACCAGGAGGAGTCAAAGACACCTCAGCGAAAGGCTTAAATAGCTCCCCCACTCCCTTCATCCCCCAGTCATTCTGCCGATGGAACAAGGAACCATAGGAGAAATATCAGGGTATAAATGGTGCCAGAAGATTAAATTAAATTTAGGTCCGCCCACCGGAGTTATGGGCAGGAGCCGTGGACTCTCCTCCCCATGAAGGAAATAAAATTATCAGGTAAGCAAAATTTATGTTTTCCATCTAAAGGGTAGGAGAGTCCATGACTTCATTCATTACTTTTGCGAAACATATACCCAAGCTTTAGAGGACACTGAATCAAACCGGGAGGGAAAGAAGGCGGACCCTAATCTGAGGGCACCACAGCCTGTAAAACCTTTCTCCCAAAAGCAGCTTCCGCAGAGACGCAAAAACGTCAAAATTGTAAAACTTTGTAAAAGTGTGTAAGAAGGACCAGGTAGCCGCCTTACAAATCTGATCCATAAAGTGCCTCATTCTTGAAGGCCCAAGACGAAGCCACAGCTCTAGTTGAATGAGCCGTGATCCTCTGAGGAGGCTTATGTCCCGCTGTCTCATAGGCCAAGCGAATCAAACTCCTCAACCAAAAAGACAAAGAAGTAGAAGAGGCCTTCTGCCCCTTGCGCTTTCCTGAATACACCACAAAAAGAGATGTAGACTGTATAATATCCTTTGTAGCCTAAAGATAGAACTTCAAGGCACGAACCACATCCAGAATATGAAGTAACCTCTCCTAAGAAGACGAAGGGTTAGGACACAAAGAAGGAACAATTATTTCCTGATTGATGTTATGGTTAGACACCACCTTGGGAAGAAACCCCAAACCGGTGTGAAGAACAGCCTTATCCGCATGAAAAACCAGATAAGGAGGCTCGAATTGCAAGGCAGCGAGCTCAGATACTCTGCGTGCCAAAGCAATAGTCAACAGGAAGAGAACCTTCCAGGACAGAATCTTTATGGCAATTGAATGCATAGGCTAAAACGGAACCCTCTGCAATACCTTAAGGACCAAGTTTAAGCTCCATGGAGGAGCAGACTGCCTAAAGACAGGCCTGATTCTAGACAGAGCCTGAACAAAAGATTGAAGGTCAGGAAGCTCAGTGAGTCTCCTATGCAACACGACTGATAATGCTGAAATCTGTCCCTTTAAGGAACTAGCGGCAAGAGCCTTTTCCAGACCCTTCTGGAGAAAGGACAGAATCCTGGATACCTTCACCTTGTGCCAAGGATATCCATGCTTCTCACACTTGGACAAGTAAGTCCTCCACACCTTATGGTAGATGCGACGAGTGACTGACTGGCTTCCTTGCCTGAACTAGAGTGTCAATCACACTTTCAGAAAAACCTCTCTTGGCTAAGACTGAGCATTCAATCTCCACGGAGTCAGCCTCAGAGAAACGAGATTTCGATGTTGAAAGGGACCCTGTTCCAGCAGATCCCTGCGACAGGGTAACCTCCATGGCAGAGAGTATGACATCCCCACCAGATCCACAAACCACGTCCTCCGCGGCCACGCTGGAGCAATCAGGATGGCCGAAGCTCGCTTCTGTTTGATGTGTGCCACTACACAAGGTAGAAGTGGTAACGGAGGAAGAATTTAAGATAGGCTGAATCCACAAGGCACAGCTAAGGCATCTATCAGCTCTGCCTGGGGATCCCTCGATCTTGACCCGTATCGGGGTAGCTTGCAATCAAGTCTGGACGCCATGAGATCTATCTCCGGCGTTCCCCATCTGAGACAAATCTCTGCAAACACTTCGGGGTGAAGAGACCATTCCCCCGGATGGAAGGATTGCCTGCTGAGAAAACCTTCCAGCAGGCAATCCTTCCTTAAGTACGCTTCCCAGTTGTCCACACCTGGAATGTGAATGGCTGAAAGCGAGCAGCTGTGGAACTCCGCCCTCTCCAAAATCCAAGACACCTCCCTCATTGCTAGGGAGCTCCTCGTAGCCCCCTGATGGTTTATGTAAGCCACTGAGGTAATGTTGTTGGTCTAGAATCTGATGAAGCTGAACGACCCCAGAGGAGGCCACACCCTCAGAGCATTGTAAATTGCTTGAAGTTCCAGAATATTTATCAGATGGAGAGACTCCTCCCAGGTTAATTTTCCTTGTGCCATCCTGGCACCCCAAACAGCTCCCTATCCTGCGAGACTCGTGTCCGTGGTCACAATCTCCCAGGACGGTCTTAAGAAGGATGTCCCCAGAGACAGATGCTCTGGACGGATCCACCAAGAGAGGGAGTCCCTGGTCCGAGCATCCATGGATATCCGCTGAGCTAGATCTCAATGATCGCCGTTCCACTGTCTCAACATGCACAATTGAAGAGGTCTGAGATGGAATCTGGCAAAAGGGATGACGTCTATGCTGGAGACCATGAGCTCGATCATCTCCATACACTGACCCACCGAAGAGCTTGAGGAGGACTGAAGGGCAAGACAGGGGGACTCAATCTTCCTGCGTCATTGATCTGTAAGAAATATTTTCATGGACATAGAGTCTATTATCGTGCCCAGGAACTCAACCCTGTTGCTGGGAACCAGGGAAATCTTTCCTGAGTTGATATTCCAACCGTGAGATTGGAGCAAGAAAAGAAGAGCCCTTGAATGATCCTCTGCGAGGTTGAACAACGGCGCCTGGACTAGGATGTCATCCAAATAGGGCGCCACAGCAATGCCCCTGGATCTGACCACTGCAAGTAGCGCCCCCAGAACCTTTGTGAAGACTCTCAGGGCCGTCGCCAGACCAAAGGGAAGGGCCACAAACTGGAAGTGTTGGTCCAGAAACGCAAATCTTAGAAACTAAAAGTGATCCCTGTGAATTCGAACATGAAGGTAAGCATCCTTCAAGTCTATTGTCATCATGAACTGCCCCTCTTGAACTAGGGGCAGAATAGGTCTGATTGTTTCCATTTTGAACAATGGAACAGCCAGACACTTGTTTAAACACTTTAGGTCCAGAATCATGCGTAACGTGCCCTCTTTCTTTGGAACCACAAAAAGATTTGTATAGTATCCTAGACCCCTCTCTACTTGGGGTACTGGTATGATAACACCTAGAGAGAAGATATACCTTCCACATTCTAGAAAGGCCTCTCTCTTTTCTGGTCATGAAGACAGGTTTGACAGGAGGAATCTGCCCCTGGGCGGATGGGACCTGAATCCTATCCTGTAACCCTGCAACCAGGCTTCGGAGAAGAGAGACAATCTGCCCCCTTCTTGGTCTGGAGACCAGTCGGGGGTCGCCCCTTCATGCCGATTTTGTCTCAGTGGGCTTCTTGTTCTGCTTGGACTTGTTCCAAGACTGAGCAGGCTTCCAAGTTCTCTTGGACTGATCCGCTTTCGCAGTGGGCTGCTGGCGTTGGGCCTTGTCCACACGAAAGGGACGAAAAGTAGATCCTTTAGGCTTAGCCTTCTTATCCTGTGGTAGGAAAGCTCCCTTGCCTCCCGTAACCATGGATATGATCAAATCCAATCCTGGACTCTTTCCTTGAAAGAAACAGAATCTTTCCTTGAAAAGGCAGCGACAACAGCCTCGACTTAGAGGTCATGTCCGCAGACCAAGACTTTAGCCACAGAGCCCTGCGAGCTAAAACGGAGAATCCTGAAACCTTTGCGTTCAGGTGAATAATTTGCATATTAACGTCACAAATTAAAGAATTGGCGACCCTCAACATCTAATCTTATCCTGTATCTCGTCGATGGAAGTCTCCCTCTCGACCATATTACACAGGGATTCACACCAATATGTTGCCGATCCGGAAACTGCGGCTACAGTCGCTGCCGGTGGAAAAACAAACCCTGTGTGCTGAAACATTTTCCTTAACATGTTTTCCAACTTTTTATCCATGGGCTCTTTAAATGACTAACTATCTTTGAGAGGAATAGTTGTCCGCTTTGCGAGCGTGTAGATAGCACCATCCACTTTAGGGACAGTCCCCCACAGCTCATGCTGAGAGTCCGGGATGGGAACAGTTTCTTAAAGGAAGAAAAAGGGGAAAAGGAAGAACCTAATCGCTCCCATTTATTCTTAATTATATTAGCCATCTTAACAGGAACCGGGAAGGTCTGAGGCACCACTCTGTCCTCGTATACCTTATCAAGCTTAGGAATCGAAGGTTCCTCTGGAAGCTTTGGTTCCGGAACCTCCAGAGTAGCAAGCACTTGCTTCAGCAAAAAGTGCAAATTCTCTAATCGAAACCTTAAGTCAGGCTCCTCCGCAGCCGCAGGATGAGATGACACAGACTAAGACCCAGTAGGAGCCTCCTCCGAAGAGTTGGAGTTGGCCTCTTCATCGTATAATGCCTCTAATATCTCCATAGGCGTAGACAACCCCTGGGCCGGGCCGCCATGATACGCCCTACAATTACGCTTAGCAGAACTTGGTAAGGCATGGATCAATTTTGATACCGCAGTTTGCAGTTGATCCGCAAAATCTGACGGCCAACAAATCTCTCCTGTACGAGTAATGGTTGGACCCTGGGGCGCTGCATGTACACTCGGAGATGAAAGTAGGGAATGCACCTCACGGGACGGGGAACCCTCAGAGGAGGATGGCTCAGTAGTACTAGACATCCCATTATTTTTAGATGTCGCAACTTTATCAAGGCATGTGGAACATAGTTGAGCAGCCTGATCTACAAGAACCGCCTCACAATAAACACAGGAATGAGACTTTGTTAAAGAGGGAGTACCCTCTAACGCATCAGAGTCCTCCATAGCTTACGCTTTTATTATGGACTAGATTAACTTAATAAATAGCCACCTTTATACCTCCAATGGCCGGGGCACTCACCACCTCCTATAACCCGGACTACAGAAACCGCTTTGTCTCCTGCGCCGTTGATCAACAGAGGAAGTGTAGACCGCCACACCCAGTCACATGGGATGCCTCGCAGGACCAAAACCGGCCTCGCAAATACTCCCGGATGTCAGCCTGAAAGTTCCACAATTGCCAGAGCCTCATCTCGCACATAACGCAGCAATAGCACAATAAACACTATCATGTATAACCCCCCCCCCCTGTTCAATAATCCCCTTACCAGGAATATTAACCTTTGACTCAATAAGATAAAAGGTGCCACACTGTGACCCTGTCTTCTGTGTTATCATTATGTATAAAAAATGAAATGATCTTACCAGAATCTATGCCGTGGAACAGGAACACGGCCCTTCAAGTGTGACAGGCATCGCTCCTGACATGGACTTTAGTGCAGAAAGCAGGCAGCGAAACTCGTCAACGCTGATTGCTTGTGGAGCTGTTAATATGAGTAGGGATGGTTTCGCAGAAAGACTCTCCCTGCATCTCCGGATTCTAACTTTCACCCAGGCTGTCACTGAGAGGCTGACAGGACTACTTAAAACTCCAGTCCTATTCCGAAGAGTACGACCCTCCATAAGAGACTACTCCGAATCTTCCGACACTTCTCTGCCAACCTCCAGTGACGAAAGGCAAAAAATTACTGGGGGATGAGGGGAGTGGGGGGAGGTATTTAAGCCTTTGGCTGGGGTGTCTTTGCCTCCTCCTGGTGGCCAGGTTCTTTATTCCCAAAAGTAATGAATGAAGCTGTGGACTCTCCTCCCCTTTAGATGGAAATACTCTGCAATTTTATTATCACAGTATTGGTTTCATATAACTATCGCCTAGATTACGAGTCTTGCGTTAGCCTTAAAAAGCAGCGTTGAGAGGTCCCAACACTGCTTTTTAACGCCCGCTGGTATTATGAGTCTGGCACGTACAGGTGTACCACTCACTTTTTTTCCGCGACTCGAGCATACCGCAAATCCCCTTACGTCAATTGCGTATCCTATCTTTTTAATGGGATTTTCCTAACGCCGGTATTACGAGTCTTGGAGAAAGTGAGCGGTAGACCCTCTCCTGTCAAGACTCCTACCGCATGTAAAAGTCAGTAGTTAAGATTTTTATGGGCTAACGCCGTAACATAACACTTAACTAAAGTGCTAACAAGTACACTAACACCCATGAACTACCTATTAACCCTAAACCGAGCCCCCCCCCCCCACATTGCAAACAGTTAACTAAAGTTTTTAACCCCTAATCTGCCGACCGGACATCGCCGCCACTTCAAAAAATATGTTAACTCCTAAACCGCCTCACTCCCGCCTCGCAAACACTAGTTAATTTTTATTAACCCCTAATCTGCCGTCCCTAACATCGCCGACACCTACCTACATTTATTAACCCCTAATCTGCCTCCCCCGACGTCGCTGCCACTATAATAAAGTTGTTAACCCCTTAACCTAAGTCTAACCCTAACCGTAACACCCACTAACTTAAATATAATTTAAATAAATCTAAATAAAATAACTACAATTAAATAAATTAGTCCTATTTAAAACTAAATACTTACCTATAAAATAAACCCTAGGCTAGCTACAATATAACTAATAGTTACATTGTAGCTATCTTAGGGTTTATTTTTATTTTACAGGTAAGTTTGTATTTATTTTAACTAGGTACAAGAGTTATTAAGAAGGGAGAAAAAGAGAGGCGCTTGTGTGTACCAGTAGGAGCAGATTCAAAAAACTATATTCACCCACACAGGGTACTCACATTTAGGTGAAGCACTCAGTCAGTGCTATTAGACGCAGACTGGGTGATCAACAGCAACCCAGCTTGCTGTGCTTATCAGCAGATGTACAGGGACGCCTTTGGCTCTAGTCCTTGAGAGCTGGAAGTGGGGCTTCCAAACAGGATCCCTTTCAAACAGACAGAGCAACCAGCATAAAGATAACACACATAGGGACCTCCACAATTCGCGTTTTAATTAAATCACCATTTTTAACTGGAACCTCTTCTGATCATTATTCACCATCTTCTACCAATCATTTACATGGGGATTGGCTCAGCGAATTGTGGAGTTCTCTATGTGTGTTATCTGTATGCTGGTTGCTGTGTCCGTTTGAAAGGGATCCTGTTTGGCAGCCCCACTTCCAGCTCTCAAGGACTAGAGACAAAGGCGTTCCTGTACATCTGCTGATAAGCACAGCAAGCTGGGTTGCTGTTGATCACCCAGTCTGCGTCTAATAGCATTGTCTGAGTGCTTCACCTAAATGTGAGTACCCTGTGTGGGTGAATATAGTTTTTTTGAATCTGCTCCTACTGGTACACACAAGCGACTCTCTTTTTTTCCCTTCTTTCCATAGACGTCTATCCTATATTGATGTGAGGAGAGTGCTGCTTAAGACTGTGTTTCCACTACCTATCACCGCCTATCATGGTTTGAACCCATCCATCTCCCTCTTCCACCTGGGTTTGGATATATCATTTGGACATTGTATATGAAAGTGACACTTTTATTCATCTTGTTCGCTTATGTCCCATGAATGTGATGTGCATTATTAGTTACACTTGTTACATGTGTCACATCTTCAATATATGATTTACCTATAAAATAAAACCTAACCTACAATTAACTACAATTAAATTAAATAAACTAAAGTACGAAAAAAAACACTAAATTACAGAAAATAATAAAAAAATTTCAAGAATTTTAAACTAATTACACCTAATCTAATCCCCCTAATAAAATAAAAAAGCCCCCCAAAATAATAAAAAATCCCTACCCTATACTAAATTACAAATAGCCCTTAAAAGGGCTCTTTTGTGGGGCATTGCCCCAATGTAATCAGCTCTTTTACCTGTAAAAAAAAATACAATACCCCCCAACATTAAAACCCTCACCCACATAACCAACCCTACTCTAAAACCCACCCAATCCCCCCTTAATAAAACCTAACACTAACCCCTTGAAGATCACTCTACCTTGAGACGTCTTCACCCAGCCGGGCACAAGTAGTCCTCCAGAGGGGCAGAAATCTTCATCCGATCCCAGCAGAAGAGGACCTCCAGATGGGCAGAAGTCTTCATCCAGGCTGCATCTTCTATCTTCATCCATCCGTAGCGGAGCGGGTCCATCTTTAAGCCAGCCGACGCGGAGCATTCTCTTCCGACGACTCCCGAAGAATGAAGGCTCCTTTAAATGACGTCATCCAAGATGGCGTCCCTTGAATTCCGATTGGCTGATAGGATTCTATCAGCCAATTGGAATTAAGGTAGGAAAAATCCTATTGGCTGATCCAATCCGCCAATAGAATTGAAGTTCAATCCTATTGGCTGATCCAATCAGCCAATAGGATTGAGCTTGCATTCTATTGGCTGTTCCAATCAGCCAATAGAATGTGAGCTCAATTCTATTGGCTGATTGGATCAGCCAATAGGATTTTTCCTACCTTAATTCCGATTGGCTGATAAAATCCTATCAGCCAATCGGTATTCAAGGGACGCCATCTTGGATGACGGCATTTAAAGGAGCCTTCATTCGTCGGTAATCGTTGGAAGAAGAGGATGATAGGATTTTATCAGCCAATCGGAATTAAGGTAGGAAAAATCCTATTGGCTGATCCAATCAGTCAATAGAATTGAGCTCACATTCTATTGGCTGATTGGAACAGCCAATAGAATGCAAACTCAATCCTATTGGCTGATTGGATCAGCCAATAGGATTGAACTTCAATTCTATTGGCGGATTGGATCAGCCAATAGGATTTTTCCTACCTTAATTCCAATTGGCTGATAGAATCCTATCAGCCAATCGGAATTCAAGGGACGCCATCTTGGATGACGTCATTTAAAGGAACCTTCATTCGTCGGTAGTCGTTGGAAGAAGAGGATGCTCCGCATCGGCTGGCTTGAAGATGGACCCGCTCCGCTCCGGATGGATGAAGATAGAAGATGCCGCCTGGATGAAGACTTCTGCCCGTCTGGAGGTCCTATTCTGCCCGGATCAGATGAAGACTTCTGCCCCTCTGGAGGACCACTTGTGCCCAGCTGGGTGAAGACGTCTCAAGGTAGGGTGATCTTCAAAGGTTTAGTGTTAGTTTTTATTAAGGGGGGGTTGGGTGGTTTTTAGAGTAGGGTTGGTTGTGTGGGTGGTGGGTTTTAATGTTGGGGGGGTATTGTATTTTTTTTTACAGGTAAAAGAGCTGATTACTTTGGGGCAATGCCCCGCAAAAAGCCCTTTTAAGGGCTATTTGTAATTTAGTATAGGGTAGGGATTTTTATTATTTTGGGGAGCTTTTTTATTTTATTAGGGGGATTACGTGTAATTAGTTTAAAATTCTTGTAATTATTTTATTATTTTCTGTAATTTAGTGTTTTGTTTGTTTTTTTCGTACTTTAGTTTATTTTATTTAATTGTAGTTAATTTAGGAAATTATTTTAATTATAGTGTAGTGTTAGGTGTAATTGTAATTTAGGTTAGGGTTTATTTTACAGGTAAATTTGTTTTTATTTTAACTAGGTAGTTATTAAATAATTAATAACTATTTAATAACTATTCTACCTAGTTAAAATAAATACAAAGTTGCCTGTAAAATAAAAATAAACCCTAAGCTAGATACAATGTAATTATTAGTTATATTGTAGCTAGCTTAGGGTTTATTTTATAGGTAAGTATTTAGTTTTAAATAGAAATAATGTATTTAATTGTAGTTATTTTATTTATATTTATTTAAATTATATTTAAGTTAGGGGGTGTTAGGGTTAGACTTAGGTTTAGGGGTTAATAACTTTATTATAGTGGCGGCGACGTTGGTGGCAGCAGATTAGGGGTTAATACATTTAATATAGTTGTGGCGACGTTGGGGGGGCAGATTAGGGGTTAATAACTATAATGTAGGTGGCGGCGGTGTCCGAAGCGGCAGATTAGGTGTTAATAATATTATGCTGGTGTCTGCGATGTTGGGGGCGGCGGATTAGGGGTTAATAAGTGTAAGATTAGGGGTGTTTAGACTCGGGGTTCAAGTTAAGGTGTTAGGTGTAGACATAAATTTTCTTTCCCCATAGGAATCAATGGGGGTGCGTTAGGAGCTGAACGCTGCTTTTTTGCAGGTGTTAGGTTTTTTTTCAGCCGATTCTACCCCATTGTTTCCTATTGGGGAAATTGTGCACGAGCACGTTTAGCCAGCTCACCGCTACCGTAAGCAGCGCTGGTATTGATGTGAGATGTGGAGCTAAATTTTGCTCATCGCTCGCTTTTTAGAGGCTAACGCCGGGTTGAAAAAAACCTGTAATACCAGCGTTGTTTGTAGGTGAGCGGTGAGCATAAACTGTGCATTAGCCCCACAAGCCTTACCGACAAAAACTCGTAATCTAGACGTATGTGTTTAAACTCTGCAAAGGGATTAAACACAAAATTAAAATCAGTTTCAGAGCAGCAAGCCAATGACAAATGTGTGTAGTTTAACAGCTGGTTCCCAGTACTGAATTTCTGCTGCTGGGGATATGAACTTATCTTTTTTTCTTTTTCTTTTATGGCTCAGATAGAGCATGCAATTTAAAAAAAAAAACTTTTGAATTTACTTCTACTATCAACTTCTCTTCATTATCCTGGAATCCCTTGTTGAAAAATCCTATTGGCTGATGCAATCAGCCAATAGGATTGAAGTTCAGTCCGATTGGCTGATCCAATCAGCCAATAGGATTGAGTTTGCATTCTATTGGCTGTTCCAATCAGCCAATAGAATGCGAGGTCAAACCTATTGGCTGTCAGCCAATAGGATTTTTCCTACCATAATTCCGATTGGCTGATAGGATTCTATCAGCCAATCAGAATTCAAGGGACGTCATCTTGGATGACGTTACTTAAAGGACCAGTCATTCATTCGTCGGCCGTCGGATGAAGAGGATGCTCCGCGTTGGATGTTTTGAAGATGGACCCGCTCCGGAAGGATGAAGATAGAAGATGCCGCCTGGATGAAGACTTCTGCCGGTCTGGAGGTCCTCTTCTGGCCGGATAGGATGAAGCCTTCGGACCCTCTGGAGGACCACTTGTGCCTGGCTGGATGAAGACGTCTCAAGGTAGGTTGATCTTCAAAGGGGTAGTGTTAGGTTTTTTTAAGGGGGGATTGGGTGGGTTTTAGAGTAGGGTTGGGTGTGTGGGTGGTAGGTTTTAATGTTGGGGGGTATTGCATTTTTTTTTACAGGTGAAAGAGCTGATTACTTTGGGGCAATGCCCCACAAAAGGCCCTTTTAAGGGCTATTTGTAATTTAGTATAGGTTAGGGAATTTTATTATTTTGGGGGGCTTTTTTATTTTATTAGGGAGATAAGATTAGGTTTAATTAGTTTAAAAAAATTGTAATTCTTTTTTATTTTCTGTAATTTAGTGTGTTTAGTTAATTAGTTTAATTATAGTGTAGTGTTAGGTGTAATTGTAACTTTGGTTTTATTTTAGAGGTAAATTTGTATTTATTTTAACTAGAAAGTTATTAAATAGTTAATAACTATTTAATAACTATTGTACCTAGTTAAAATAAATACAAAGTTGCCTGTAAAATAAATATAAATCCTAACCTAGCTACAATGTAACTATTAGTTATATTGTAGCTAGCTTAGGGTTTATTTTATAGGTAAGTATTTAGTTTTACATAGGATTAATTTATTTAATTGTAGTAATTTAATTTAGTTTTATTTAAATAATATTTAAGTTAGGGGTGTTAGGGTTAGATTTAGATTTAGGGGTTAATACATTTAATATAGTAGCAGCGACGTTAGGGGCGGCAGATTAGGGGTTAATAAATGTAGGTAGATGTCGGCGATGTTAGGGACGGCAGAGTTCGGCGGTTTAGGGGTTAATACATTAATTAAAGTGGCGGCGATGTCCGGTCGGCAGATTAGGGGTTAAATAATTTTATTATAGTGTTTGCGATGTAGGGGGGGGCCTCGGTTTAGGGGTTAATAGGTAGTTTATGGGTGTTAGTGTACTTGTTAGCACTTTAGTTAAGCGCTTTATGTTACGGCGTTAGCCCATAAAACTCTTAACTACTGACTTTTAAATGCGTTAGGAGTCTGGACAGGAGATGGTCTACCGCTCACTTTTTCCAGCGATCGTAATACCGGCGTTAAGCAAAACCCATTAAAAAGATAGGATACGCAATTGACGTAAGGGGATTTGCGGTAAGCTAAAATCGCGGAAAAAAAGTGAGCGGTAGACCCTCTCCTGTCTGACTCGTAATACCAGCGGGCGTTAAAAAGCAGCGTTGGGACCCCTTAACGCTGCTTTTTAAGGTTAACGCAAGACTCGTAATCTAGCCGAAAGAGTGTATTTACTAAAAAAATCATGAATGCTTATTGAGGAAGTCTGAAATTGACATAGTTAAAGGGACAAATTTTTATTTCATGATTCAGATAGAGAATAGAACTTTAAACAACATTCCAGCTTACCTCTGTTATTTAATTAGCTTTATTCTAAATATATCCTTTCTTGAAGAAATAGCAATGCACATGGGTGAGTCAATCACACGAGGCATCTATGTGCAGCCACCAATCAGCAGCTAAGGATCCTATTTAGTTTATTTTCAACAAAGGATATCAAGAGAATGAAGCAAATGGGATAATATTAGTAAATTAGAAAGTTGTTGAAAATTACATGATTTTTCTAAATCATGAACGAAAAAAGGTGGGTTTCATAACCCTTTAATGTCAGCTCAAGACTAGCAATGACCTACTGGCCCATAGCTGAACACAGCCAGTGAGCCAATAACGTGAGGAATATTTGTGTACCAACCAGCTGTGTTCAGCTCTATTGCTCTGGTGTTGTCTTTAACTGTGTGATTAACATCTTTGCAGGGGATAAGCAGGCAATAGTGCAATAATAAAATTCTCTAACACATTAAATCATTTTCTTTTTGCACTTAGAATATTTATCTGCGTGTTTAAGTTTGCCAAACTTTTCAATTTAGGAATGTTGTTTTTCAGGCGAGTGAAACTTTAGGTTAGATGAAAAAATCTGTTTGAATTTTTTAAATCTATTTCAGTAACTAGAAATGCTGAAAATAAGTTGAAGCAAATTGGTTTCATATTTTTAGTTACTATATATATATATTTGCAGTTGAGCTCCCACAATAATAGTATATCTGTGTTTGTTAAAGTTCAATGTTAATGGAATACTAAACCAATTTTTTTTTTTTTCATGATTCAGATAGAGAATGCAATTTTAAGCAACTTTCTAATTTACTCCTATTATTATTTTTTCTTCGTTCTCTTGGTATCTTTATTTGAAAAGCAGGAATGTAAGCTTAGGAGACGGACCATTTTTTTTTTGTTCAGCTAAATGTAGCCACCAATCAGCAAGTGCTTCCCAGGGTCTGAACCAAAAATGCTTAAAATTGCATGCTCTATCTGAATCATGAAAGAGAAAACTTGTGTTTAGTATCCCTTTAAATACTGTTTTTCAGGTTCTTGTCTTGATAATCTGAAAAACAAAACTTGCTATTTGTGGAGTTATCAAGTGCTGAAATTTTACTTTTTGATTCAAAGAAAAAGAGAAATGATAGCTTTAATGGTAGACAATAACAGCTTAAAAAAAAAGTCAAGGCATGCTCTGTAGTGATTTGGTAGCATAGAATTGTATTAGTCTATATCAGTGAAGGCTAACCTTGGCATCAAGATGTTTTGGAACAACATTTCCCATGATGCTTAGGCACTCTGCAGTCTAGTGCCCAGGTTAGCTATCGCTGGTCTATATGATGTAGTAGACTGAAGAACAATGGGCTCCATTTATGAAGCTGCTGTCACAGCTACGAGCCCAAGCGATTCAGGCTTCTACAAACAAGCCTAAAATGCTAGTTAAATAGCTGCAATATTAAGATTGCTGCTACTTAGCTTGAGGTGGCGAGGTTAAATAATCTCGATCACATAGGATCGATATGGTTGACAAGCCCTGCTTTCATGTGATTGGTTGTGTGAGAGCAGGGCACACAAACATTTGTTGCCAAGTAGTCAGGTTCCTGAGAGTGAACCTTATCCGCCCGGCATTTGTTAAATGGGGACAATGGGGTCAATTTATCAAGGTGCGGAGGACAGGGGTGCACATCCGCTGCATCTTGCCTCTGGCGGGCTGAATTCCGCTGCTGGAATTCAGCATTGCACACGAGCGCGGACAGGAGCTGTCAATCTCCCCAGTCGAACGAGACCGGGGAGATTGAAATTCGCCTCATAAGAGGTGGCAAAAGGTTAGGGAAGCAGCTGTCTGATGATGGCTGCTTGTTAAATACAGACTGTAGGTTCTCTTGTGACAACCTGCAGCCGTTGTGGGGCAAAGTGTTTGATAAATCGACCCCAATAAGTAGCTGCATAGATATCCTGTAGCATATATATACTGTATATATATATATATATATATATATATATATATATATATATATATATATATATACAGTATATACATATATGTAATGGAAGTAAGACCACACACATTACACAAGCACACACAATCCATGCACACATCCTATGTGCATGAATAATATGGGGTAGATCTATAAAGAGATGAATGCCTCTATCGGTTGCAGGCTCGCTCATTTGACTCTGAAACTGATATTTATGCTTCCTAAACCCTCTCCCATTAAATACATATATATGTGGAAGTAAGACAACTCAGACATACACACATTATTTCACTACACACATACGTCACACACACACAAATACTATACACTCACCCTACCCAAAGGCCCATCCCAAACACACACACTGCACACACACACCCTAAATATGCACACACCACAGGCAAGGCACAAGTATAAGACTTGCACACACTTTTTAAAAAACTAGGAAATTCAATGGCAGAAAAAAAGATATATTAATTCAAGAGTTTAAAAGGAAATTCTACATAAATTATATGTTTATTTGAGCTCTCACCCTATGTGTTTAACCTCTGCTGCACAGCTTAACACAACTAGGTATGTTGTTAGACCCCAATCTATCTTTTGGCCTCCACATAGAAAAACTTGCATCTAAACTTTATCCAAAACTAGGTGCCCTGTACAGAAACAAATCCTGCCTCAGCCCTACAGCAAAGGAAACGATTGTACAGCAAATGCTGATGCCTATCTTGGATTATGGGGACGTAGTATACGCACCTGCACCGCAAACTCACCTTAATAAACTTAATACATTGTATAACTTGTTCTGCCGCTTTGTGCTACAATGTAACTACAGGACCCACCATTGGGACATGCTAAAAGAACTAAACTGGCTGTCGCTGGAATCCAGACGCACCCTCCATCTTTCCTGCCTTGTGTTTAAGAGCCTTTCTGGAAAGCTCCCACCCTACCTGAGCAGAATGCTCTCCCCTGCTATTCCCACTTCCTATAACCTCCGATCCAATAACAGCACATTATTTAGCTTGTCTCAATACAAAAAGAAAGCAGCTCGATCCTCCTTTTCCTACACAGCGCCACAATTATGGAACGACCTCCCGCACACTTTCAAACCTTCCCCAAGCCTAATATCCTTTAAGAGATCCCTCTCTACATATCTCAAAACAGAATGCACCTGTCATGGTTGATTAAATATTTCCTACCTGTTCCATGTTAAACTTTTGCATATATTGTGTACTATTATTGTTTTTGTATTTTATTGTACACTATTGTATCAATGCAATGTTTCGTGGTCCCAGGACATACTTTAAAACGAGAGAAATCTCAATGTATCTTTCCTGGTAAAATATTTTACAAATAAAATAAATAAAACTAGTAAGGCAATAAAGGTGGCAGTCACAGGACAACTAATCACCAGCTATGTTTCGCTTGGGAGCTGCAATGCTTGTGACTCTTGAGTGGGACTATTAGCTATGTGTTTAACTCTTTTGTTGTGGTTAAACACATAAGGGTTGATTCCAATCCTTTAGAAAAACATATCTAATCATTTTCAACAGAAAATCACCATTTAAAAGGAAATGAAACCCAATTTTTTTTCTTTAATGATTCAGATAGAAAATACAATTTTAAAGGGATAGTAAACTCAAAAAAATTGTTACCAATATTTACAATCATTATAAAATAACATTATACTTTCTAATTTACATCTATTACCTATTTCCTAGCGTTTACGTGTATTTTGTTATTAAAAATCTTATTGCTGTCAAACTTACTCTTTAATTATTATTCAAGCCCTATAACGATAGTCTACCTAGGTAGAACCAATATGGTGCTCAGCATGCGCAGAGTCTCCTCTTTAAAGTCTCACGCATGTGCATGGGGATTCCATCTCTCTACCTTGAGGCACGTCATTACCAAAACAGCAGAAGCAGAGGTTTGTGACGTCACAGGCGGTGGATGTGCCGCTCCAGGCATCAGAAGTAGTGTACGGAGCAAATGGAGGAGCTGAAGATATTGCATTTAAAGGGACACTGAACCCAAATGTTTTCTTTCTTGATTCAGATAGAGCATGCAATTTTAAGCAACTTTCTAATTTACTCCTATTATCAATTTTTCTTTGTTCTCTTGCTATCTTTATTTGAAAAAGAAGGCATCTAAGCTTTTTTTTTTTTTTTTTTTTGGTTCAGTACACGGGACAGCATTTTTCTGTTGGTGGATGAATTTATACACCAATCAGCAAGAACAACCCAGGTTGTTCACCAAAAATGGGCCGGCATCTAAACTTACATTATTGCATTTCAAATAAAGATACCAAGAGAATGAAGAAAATTTGATAATAGGAGTAAATTAGAAAGTTGCTTAAAATGTCATGCTTTATCTGAATCACGAAAGAAAAAATTTGGGTTCAGTGTCCCTTTAAGAGTATGGTAATCAACCCTAGTCAAATGATGTTGCTTGCAGTATTTTCCCCCTAGACTAACTAGCATTTCCTCTAGAACAAAGAGCAACGACAATATTAAATATGTCGGACAGGACCTTTTTGCTTAGGTGCACATGCGCTATGTAGTGCGTGTGTTATTTTCAACAAATAAATGTATTCATGAATATTAAAATTAGGGTATGCCTACTGCAGCGCTATTGGATGTAGCGTGATGAAGAAGCTACAATTGGATGTTCAGCCTGCTTTTATAAGCGGTTGTTGCTGAACAGTTTGGAAGAATAAAAATTATGTTTTTCATAGATTTAGAAGCTTTGTTTTATACCCAAAGTAGGTTAACTCAATATATTATATATTAAGCTTTGACATGCTATGCTTTATGTATATGGATGATTGAAAAAAATGTATAACCCTTTAAACATTCCAATTTACTTCTATTATCTAATTTGCTTTATTCTTTAGGTATACTTTGTTGAAGAAATAGCAATGCACATTGGTGAGCCAAACACACGAGATATCTATCTGCAGCCATCAATCAGCAGCAATTGAGCCTATTTAGATATGCTTTTAAACAAAGGATATAAAGAAAATTAAGCAAATTAGATAATAGAATTAATTTGAAAGTTTTTAAAATCACATGCTCTTTCTAAATCAAAAAAATGTGGGTTCCATGTCCCTTTAAGCCTATTAAAGTCTATGGAGATTTTTGAAGATAAATCAGTTGGTAATTTTTTTTCTAAAGTATTTTGTAATCAACAGTGCTAATTTTGTAATCAACTTTCTAATTGACTTCTATTATCACTTTCTCTTCATTCTCTTGGTATCTTTTGTTGAAACCCAGGGATATAAGCTTAGAAGCCTAACCATTTCTTTCTTCAGCAAAGAATAACATGGGAACAAAGAAAATTTGATTATAGAAGTAAATTGGAAACTTTAAAAAATCTTATGCTCTGAATCACAAAATATTTTTTTTGGGGGGGTTCATCTCCCATTAATGAATCTTACAATTATCATGTAACTTACATACACAACTCACACGTATAAGTAAATTTAAATACATTTGCATATATATATATATATATATATATATATATATATATATATATATATATATATATACACACACAAATGAATTTAAATGTACTTATCCGTGTGAGTTGTGTATGTAAGTTACATATATATATATATATATATATATATATATATATATACGCAAACACACATATATATGACATGCATATACATGTAGATACACACACATTTGGATCCAGAGTTTATTCGTTCAGTAGAACGCGCAATGTTTATTCCTTAACCTCTTCTCCTCCAGACGTCGTCTCTGACTGTTAATCTTGCATACCTCTTGAAGCTGCTTGGCATTGCCGTTTTAAGAGCTTTAAAAAAAAAAAGCACACACACATACAAAACAACCCACCATCTCATCAGGGTGGGAGGAGTGAACAATTCCTGGAACAGCTGAACAAAAAAAAAAAAAAAAAAAAAAAAAAAGAAAGAAAGAAAAAAAAAAGCGCTCTGGCTGTTTCAAGATCCCCCATTAGAAAATGTGCCTGATTTGTGGCCAATGCTTTGGGATGTAAAAAACTGAAGGGGTAGCTATGGAGATAGAGAGAGCATTGCTGGCTGCTTCCTTTGACAGGTGTTGAGTAGGAAAAGTCTCAAACAAGCATGTATGCCAAAGGGAAAGGATCCACTGTCCCTTCTGATAGCCAGGCAAGGGAAAAGTAAGTGCAAATACATTGCAATCTTCACTTGTATGTACCTATGTGCTTTTTATGCTCTGGGCACTGCACATCAAAGAGAGGTTCAAGAATAAAAAGTGTATGGGATATATGGTGCGCTCAGCAGTAGTAGGTGGAGAAGAGGGGTTGTATTTCAGATAAGCAATGCATGCTTGTAATAATATTGCTAATGTGATCCTGGGGGATCTGTTGATGCCAGTGTTGCAACTTCTTAGAGTTTTAAATATATAGATTATTACATTAGGAACTTGTATGTACTTCAGTGTATGGGATCATTGGGATCATTGCTGCAACTTTTTAACGTTTGATTATATGTGTATTGGATCAATGCTTCAATTCAGATAATTGTTTTAGCGTATAGGACAACTGGTGTAACTTGCTAATGTTGTCCTAAACTCCAGCACCTAGTGTGTGTGTTGTGTTTATGCTGCAAGTTGCATGTTAGTATTACTCTCTATTTGTCTTGGAGTGAGCTATGCTTTGTTCTGCACTCCAAAGTGGACTTGACTTTTTTTTTTTTAATTTTTACACATGGACGTAATCCCAGATATTCCCTACAAAGAAGGAACTCCTTATTTTCTTCAAACATACGTACTTTATTCATAGTTTGTGATTTTAGCCGGGGTAGTTTTGTTTCTTTTCTCTAGTGCTCGAAAACTGGAGGAAATAAAACTTTGTCTTCATTTTGTATTTAGCCCTTTAAAACCATGTGCATCAGTAAGTACTGTTCAGCGGCTGATTTTGAAAAGACTTTTTTTTTGCTCACATTTTTTAAAAAAAATAAAGTCTTTAGATGGTTTATCTGACATTTGATGAACTGTACTGTGTATGGTTTACGGTTTTGGCAATTTATTTAGATTCTCTGTGTATGAGGTTATTGCTTGTAGGTGACATCAAAATACTTTTCACAGTTCAGTGTGTGTATATTTCGCTAAATCCATCTGTGCATTATTTTAAGATTGTGCTGTGTATTATAGTGTTTCTTGTATTATGCTAATTAACTACGTTTAATAATATAATGCAGTTTTTAAATAATTGAATAGACAATTAGACATGTACTATTTGAAAGTATGTATATGTGGTGTGTGTCTCTGTCTCATATAATGATGCTCAAAGTTGTTTTATTTTTTAATTAATTTTTATGTCTATGTAAAATTTAGCCCAGATAGACAACAGCTCTCTAACACACTTGAAATTCCCTCCTATAATATTTTTGGCTTAAATCTGCTTCCAGTTGGCACATTTTGTGCTTTCTCTCCAACCCCCCCCCCCCCCCCCCCCAGCTCAATATTTGCAATCAGATCCTGAACGCTTGTTCGCTGAAAGTTGCTTGAACTGGGTTTGCAGCCAGCGTCCCATCTTCTGATTTAATCTTTTATTTAACTTGGTGGCTTTTCACTTTACAACAGCATGCTTTCTCTCCCACCCCCAAACAACACAATGCAAGCTGAGCACTGGCTTATAGCACAGTTAGACTCTCCATACAAAGCCATCTGTGACAATGACCAGCTATTTAATCCTGACTCTCCTTCATTTATTTCACTTTTTTTTTCTATTTGTACTATTTCATTTTTAGTTTGCAAACTAGGTTTTTAAAAACAAATGTAAATGTATTTGTCTTTTACTTCTATTTTTTACATTAAACCTAGAGTTTATATTTGTTTACTTTATGCTGGTCCAATTTCTGTAACAATAGGTCTAGTGAATTTGAAAAGTACCTAAGGGGTTAATACCCATGTTTTTCCTAGTAAAAGACAAAGATGACTCTTTCCTCTTTCCTCCCCCATCCGAGTACCCTGCTTAGTGCATCCAAACTGCTGCTGGATGATGCTGGACAATTATTTGAATAATAAGATGGATTTACATATATTTTTTTATCTCTGATGGTTTCCAGAGTACCACTGACCCCATATTTACACTCCTTGTTTAATCAGTGGCCAGAAGCAGGTTGTAGTGTGTATATATATATATATATATATATATATATATATATATATATATATATATATATATATATATACTAATAGAGTGGTCTACTAAATTAAAACACAGCGGTACTAATGACTTGATTTGTTGCCAAAAATTCATAAGGAAGTGGCATTGTTATTTTCTTTTGCATAGTGTCAGCCATGTGCTACAAGCTGATGGTTTTTCTGTTGTAGGCAGGCGATTGAGAATACAGGGGGTGATGTTGCACTTCAGGGATGAATACATCTTGGCAGTACAACTTGCTGTCTAATACACTAGTGCTTTTGCATAAACATTATGTATGTACCTGTTTTCGTCTATGAAATAATATGACTAAAAAAATACAAGAAAGGCGAAAATTATAAGTTCGTAATAAACACACCAAGGAACCAGCAACATGCTACACAAGGGTGATTGTATGTATGTACATATGTGCTTTTTATTGTATAAATGTATGTATGTGTGTGTATGTATATGTGTGTGTATATATATATATGGAAAAATAGCACTATGGTTTACTTGTCAGGGGTTAAAAGCTACTAGCCCAGAGGGAAAAAATTAGTTGTCCAAGCCAAATTTCAATCGTCCACTGCAATTTCTAAATCGTTGGGACTAGTGGACCACTGACAATTTCAATCCCTGTACATATATATACACATACATACATACATACATGCGCACACACACATATATACCCCCACACACACATAAACATACATACACATAAACACACACACTCATACACACACACATAAACATTACAAGCATACTTGCACAGACCATCTTACTTTCTATGTAATTCATTATTTAGTTTCCTGCATTTTTAATTTTTTTAAGTGTAGTTTGTATCACGTGAGCATTTAACAGTTTTGTATTGAAACTTTACCAGTGATCAGTTTGCAGGAATGTCTTTGTGTAGCATAAGACTTGTGTAGATTTAAAACATATGTAAAAAAAAGTTTTGTCTCAAGTTACTTCAGCAACATATAAGTTTAAGATGGCAATTGCACATATTTTAGGTTTGACAATATCTATTTAAGGAAAATGAAATGTGTGTTTTCCTTTGGAGGAGAATGGCAGCACAACATTATATAACTTTGTTATTTTAATGTTTTCTAGTTTCGTTGTGTTTACTAAAAGTAGGTTAAAGTGATAGTAAAGTTTAACGAATTAAAGCCCAGTATCCTTTGCAAACACGCTTTTTTTTTTTTTTTTTTTAGTACTTATCATTTTGTTACTGTAAACAGACCGCCAATCCTCTGCCCGCATCTTCGACTCTATTTTGCATTTCGATGATGAATCCGGCTTCCTCCAATCGTTGCGTGAGCCACGAGGGCATGCAATGATTGGAGAAAGCCGGATTCGTCATCGATCTGCAAAATACAGAAGGATATGCAGGCGGAGGATCGGCGGTCTGTTTACAGTAACAAAATGCTAAGTATTTTTTTAAAAACGCGTGTTTGTAAAGTTTAATGAATTAAAGTTCCCCGTCTTTAAGTGTATTTTTAGTTACTGGACTTTAATTTGTTAAACTTTACCATCACTTTAATGATTTAGATATTTATTGAAGGGAGTTAAGCATCCCCCAAATATTTTTTTTAAATGTATTTAAAATTATTTTGTACCCAACTGCTCATCTCCTTTTTTAAAGATATATCAAGGCAGAGACTGCAAAAAGTAACATTGAACTAAAGTTACTGGCAGGTTTGATATAACTTTTTTTTTTATTATGTATTGTTTAAATCCATTCACAATTATTTGTGCTTAAATTGGACCTCCCTAAATGGAGAAAATGCATTCAGTTTTGTGGTGCTGAGCTCCTTTAAATGGCAATATATTTATGGCAAGGCGAAAGAATGGAGAATTTCCATAGATGTTTAAAGTGATGGTAACTCCGGGCGTATAAAAAACGTTAGGATTTACCATCACTAAAAATAAACTGGACTTTCAGTGATGAATTTGCTAAAGTCAGTGGCCCCTGGGGGCCCTATGCACAGCACTCTTTACCATTGAGGTGACGTTTCCACCTCTAAACCAATAGCCGTGCTAGGAACGGTCATATGACTAGCACAGCTATTGGTTTAGAGGTGGAAACGTCACCTCATTGAGAAAAGAAGGGTGAGTCTAGCACCCTTTTTTTTACAAATTCATCACAGAAAGTCCAGTTAACTTTTAGTGATGGTAAATCCTAGCTTTTTTAAATGCTCAGATTTACCATCACTTTAATGCAAACAGATTTTGGATATTTCACATACATTTCTACATACAATTGTACACATTTGTAAATGTAAAACAAAACTAAACAAAAAAAAAAGTATTATATTTGGCTAGCATTAAACATACTAGGTTCTTGAATATGTGCAATTTAATTTAAAATTTAAATTTACTTTGGGGTATATTCAAAAGATATTTAACACCTCTTGCTTTTGTGTAAAAATGTTGCTTGTCCCATATTCCTTAGAGAGACCAAATAAAAAAAATCAGTAATTTCAAATGCTGCAAATCATATAGCTGGATTAGGCAATTTGCAGCAATAACAACCCCCCCCCCAAAAAAAAAACACAAAAAAACCTAGGTTACAGATTTTGCTTTTTGGCCTTTCTGAGGAGCATGAGACAAAGAACATTTTACACAAAAGCTAGAGGTGTTTAATGGCTCTTTAACAAGGTGTCAACTTCCCAGTTGAATAAAGTCAAATGTGGTGAGTAAATGAAGAGGGCTTTAAAGTTAGACAAAAGTTGCTTTATCCACAAATAAGCCAATGTTTAAAAAATAAATAGATAAAACCAGCCTCAACTGTCTTTGAAATTACCCAACATTAACTGACCTGTATTCAAAACTACTTCAACTTTATTCTGGTTGTATTGGGTATTTGTAACGCACAGCTAATCACCCGCAAGGGTCTCAAGGCGCTGCTCATTTTATCGATCTCAGAAGGATGAAAGGCTGAGCAGACCTCGCCGGGGATTGAACCTGCAACCCTTGGGTTGCTACAGAGCTCAGCCACACAGTGCATTAGCATGCTGAGCAATCTGTCCGGTTTGACAGTTAAAGGGTCATTATAGTCAAAGAAGTACACACTTTAATGCATGTAATTTTAAGACTAATGACCTTGTACCTTTATGTGTTTAAACCCCAGCAAAAGTGTACAGTAGAAGTACTTATTTGGATCTGCAGAGCACTGCTGGTCTCAAGTGTAAACTGCTGTGGATCCAATCAGCAGCGCACAGCCCAGCTGTGTAACTAGCGCTCCTGATTGGATCAGCTGCAGTTTCTGTTTAGGACCTGCTGTGCTCTGTGGGTCCCAAGCAGTGTTTCTACTATGTGTTTAATCCCTTTGTGGGGGTTAAACAAATTGAGTCATTAGTCATAAAATAACATGTTCTTAATGAATGACAGCATGCAATTTTAAAACTTTAATGGCCACTTATGTATTTGCTCTGTCTCAAAGGACTTCCAAGTGACTTTAAACTTTGCAAAGGACGATCAAAATCACTTGTATGCTTCATTTTTAACCGACTTAGAGAAAGGCATTTCCTATTAACCATCTAAAGTCACATTCCATGCTTTGTGTATCTTGCACAAAGCAAAGGATAAGGTTTTATTTGAAAAGTAATGTGTTCTCCACAGAAACTTTTGCCAGCCGGGTGGCATTATAAGGTTGGTTGGAGGGTATATACATATGCAACTACTGATTGACTATATTCTTATCTGGATCAGCTAGCAGGGCCGGTGTTCAGTCTAAATTGGCTAAGTCGTCAAGATTTGCTACCTCCATGTACACATGTGCACAATTACGTAATCACACTCCACATGTTTCAATAGAATCTCGATGGTTAAGAAAACTTAGTCCCGCATTCCTCACGAATGGAGTAACGTAGTACATGAGCGCAGAGATGAATCTGAGGTTCTAAAAGTAACCTGCATTTTTGTAAGTTATATACTTATATAGTTATAAACACCTTTATAACTATATAAGTATTTAAGTTAAAAAAAAATGATACCACATTACTTGTGTACTGCGTCACCCCCATTCATATGGAATGCAGGACTACATTTTCTTAAATGTTGACATTTTCTAGCTAACGATGTGCGCATACTTGTAATTACGTAATATCATTCCACACATTTTTTTAAACATATGTGGAGTGTGATTACATAATTGTGCGCATGAGGACATCGAGGTAGCACATTTCGACAAGGTAGCAAATTTCGACAGAACGTCAGCTCTATGATTGGACCAGGTAGGACCATGAGATCCAGGCAGCACTTGACAAATGAGAGCATAGTCTGGATAATAGTGTTTTTAAAGAGAAATTAAACGTATGTGATGCCCATCTGCATGTTCTCATGAGTATTTATAATCTCTGAGACAAATGGGGTTAGACCTGTAGTGTGTAGAGAGTTGAGGGGAGTCATTTTATTCTTAGACTCAGGTAGCACAATGTCTTGAGCCAGCATTATCGCCTAGGAAGTTTGTCAAACTGTATAACTTTATTTCTCCATATGGAAATTTTACAGGCTTAAAAACATAAGGAATAAATAGTATTTGTTTAAAAATAATATGGTGTAAGCAGGGTGGATTTGATTTTAATCACTAGTCAGTAAGACTGATTTAAATTGAGTTAAATCATGGTTTTCATTTTTAGAATAATAACTTTTTCAGATTCTTTTTGCAGTTATATCAGACCATTACTGATTTGGTTATATATCTTTAGATATGCACAGATAGATCATTGAAATTAATGAAATTATTGGGAGGTGAAGTAACGCCAATTTAATAGATTAATCATCCATATTTAAAATAATGATTACCTTAATAATAACAATTTAAATAGTTTTATTTAACTAAAACAATAACATTATATTTTAGTTTTAATACTTGCCCCTCCCTCCTCACACTTAGGTCATTGTGCAGATTTATTCAACTCCAAACAATCTTCTATTCAGTGAGGTTCTTGAAACCTAGTATGAGTTGATTCTGTGTACATAGATTTGCAGAGGGCAATGGCATTACAGTGAAAATGATTTAGAAAGAGCATGCAATTTTTAACAATTTTCAAATTCTCTTCCATGTACCATGTGACAGCCATCAGCCAATCACAAATGCATATATGATTATTCTGTGAAGTCTTGCACATGCTCAGTAGGAGCTGGTGACTCAAAAAGTTTAAATATAAAAATACTGTGCACTTTTTTTAATGGAAGTAAATTGGAAAGTTGTTTAAAATGGCATGTTCTATCTGAATAATGAAAGTTACATTTTGACTTGATTGTTCCTTTAATGGAATCAATTCACCAAAAAAATTAAACATTATAGTCTTGAATATACAGCATCTTGCTATATAATTAAAAACAAATCAATATTTCAGGATAAATAACCTTTAGTTATAATGTATCTTAAATAGAAACTATCTTTAGATAGATTTTTCCTCAAAAAACATTTTATTTAAAAAAAATCTGTTTAAAAAAAAAAAAAAAAATTAAATCATTGTTTTTTATCCACCCTGGGTGTAAGGTAAATACATTTTATGTTTACTCTAGTACAGGGGTTTTCAAACCTGTCCCCCGGCCTCCCAAACAGGCCAGATTTGCAGGATATCTGAATCTCAGGCACATGGAAAATAATCATCTGATTAGTAAACATGTTTACTAACCTGCTCTTACCCAAGGTAATCCTGAAAATCTGGCCTGTTAGGAAGGCCTGAGGGCAGGTTTTTAAACCACTGCTCTAGAATGTCACTTTAAAATACTGCAGGTTCAAAAGGTAGCAGGCAACACTTTATTTTACTTTTAGGCTATCATCCAGCTTGGCTTACACTCTGGCATTCAGGGGTTAGCAATAAAGCTAGCACACACCTGCCAGCATTTCTAAGGCCAACATAGTATATCTGAAAAATGTAGGCACTGTTTTTATATGCTAAAATAATATTCCCTGCAGTACTTGTTCTAAAATGTCTTGGTGTATCTATAATTAACAGGTGCTCATTTTTTTTAAGCACACCTCATCTTTTTTTCACGGACTACAAAAAAAAAAAAAAAGGGGGAGGAATGCTCTAAATTTGTTATCAGAACTTTGTGTGAGTGTCGTTTCCTATTAAAGTTATCAGATTTTTTATAAGAGCGGCATTTATAGGGCTAGGGTAGATGAAGGAAATTGCTTTTAAAAAGTATAACTGCAAAAGAGGGACAGCTGACATTTTTTCTGACCCTAAGTCTGCACCGCTCTAGAATATCATCAAAATGATAAATAACATTCTTACGTGTAACACTTGAAATACACTAAAAGGTTCCTGCAATGATATTTGAGAAAAATGTTTTTCTGCCAAAAATTTTAACAACAATGCAAACATGTTTTATTTTATTTTACGAATAAAAAATTTAAATGAGCACAAAATCAAATGAAATTAAAATAAACTCTAATGGTTTGATAGAGCATTTTTAAAAGAAACTATCTAAATTACTAGTATTGTCAAATTTGCTTCATTTTCTTGGTATCCTTTGCTGAAGTAAACTTAGATGGGCTCAAGGGATATCAGGATTTGTGCACATGTATATAGCACTGTAAAGCAGCTGTGCTTGCAACAATGTTTAACATTGCTACAAACACTGTTGCAAACACTGCAGTGCTAGGCAAGATGTGCACACTCATGAGCTCCTATGAGTTTGCATAGGTTTACTCTTGAATAAAGGATCCCAAGAGAATAAAGCAAATCTGACAATATAAGTACATTTTAAAATTATTTACTTTTATTTTATTGCACATTCTGTCTGAATAATGAAAGTTTAATTTTGACTTTACTGTCCCTTTAAACTTTGAGTGTAGACAGAGTTATAAAATGCATGTTACACTTCTGTGCAATCATTTCTTGAAATAAATAAGCTCAAAGTGAGATTCTATAGTCAAGTCAGTTTAGAAAATATTCTTTGATTCTGATTAAATCATCAATGCAAGCGGAAAAAAAAAAAAAAAAAATTAAGGTAAAAAATTTGTGAATGTAGTTTTGTAAATAACATAACACAGTTACACAAACTATTTGTGCAATCAAATAATGCTGTAAAATAGTCTCATTACCCTTAATAGCAAAATCGTTTTATTTCTCATGGGAATATGCAATTTTTCTTGAACAATTATTGGGTGAAATAATTTGAATTGTTAGTAAGTTTTTGGCAACTATTTTGAGCTGGGTTTTGTAGAACTCTTGTGGGTTACTGTAGTCTTATTCATATATACAAATCTTGGTAAGAATTGTGCCTGGAGGATTCCGATTAAGCACTGGTTTTCTAACCTGTCCTCTGGCCTCCCTAACAGGCCAGGTTTTCAGGATTACCTTGGGTGAGAGCAGGTAAAATAACCGTGTTTACTAATCAGCTGATTATTTTACCTGTTTAGATACCCTCAGAATGTGGCCTGTTAGGGAGGTCTGAGGGCAGGTTTAAAAAAAACTAGTGTGATAGAGTTTGCAATTTGAAGACACTTTCAATTTCACTTCTATTTTCAAATTTACTTTATTCTCTTGGTATCCTTTGTTGAATATAATATGTACATATCCTCAGAAATGCTAGCTGGTGATTGGTGGCTACACATGTTTCTTTTCATTGGCTGACCAGATGTGCGTTGCTGCTCTGGCTTTGACTAGCTATGGGGTTAAACACATACGTACATGAAGGCAATAGTGCAATGATAACATGCTCTAAATGCTCATATAAGAACATTGTCTTTTTGCACTTTTATATCCCTTTAAGATCATTTTATATGCCAAAATGTTCTTCCTTCTCAGTTTGTAAGTTTAAAAAGCAAACAAAAAAACTCCCCACAAAAAAGTAGTTGGTAATTCCATGTTCATGTTAGGTGAAGGCTCTCTTAAAAAAAAAGCTTATTTGGGAAACTTTATTTTATAAAAGGACGTTAAACTGAAAATGGTATTCCCTATAAAAGTTTAATTATGCATAGTTTGTATATTTTCATTACATTTTTTTGTATGTTGTGCAATTTACTACTGAAAGTTGTGCTTTTTCCACTGCTTCCAGAGAAGCTAGAGTGCATCCTCCTAAACTGACCCTGCAACATTATATACAGTGATTGCTTGATCAGTGCAGCAGCTCATTAATAGTAATATTTAAACAACCACTGCAAAGGAGATCAGATAACTGTATTGAAGAGGCTTTTAAGCAAAACAATGCTTATTTTTCTAACAAAAGGACAATCTAAAAAGGGACATGAGACCCAATTTTTTTTCTTTCATGATTCAGATAGCGCATGCAATTTTAAGCAACTTTCTAATTTACTCCTATTATCCTTTCTAATTTACTCCTACATTTAGCCACCAATCAGCAAGCGCTACCCAGGTGCTGAACCAAACATGGGCCGGCTCGTAAGCTTAAATTTCTGATTTTTCAAATAAAGATAGCAAGAGAACTAAGAAAAAAATGTTAATAGGAGTAAATTAGAAAGTTTCTTAATATTGCTTGCGCTATCTGAATCATGAAAGAAAAAAAATGGGTTCAGTATCCCTTTAAATAATTGTACCTTTTTTTGGCAGACTTTCTTCAATGCAGTTTTTAATTGATGTTATAAACTATGCAGTTATGAAAAAAAAAATATTGTGCATTTAAGTGTAAGAAATTAACTTAACATTGTGTTATTTAAGGGATGTTAAACACTTTGAGATGGTAATATAAATTGATAAATCGTATGTATAAAAAAACCTTTGCAATATACTTTCATGATTTATTTTGTCCCCTTTTCCTGTAATTCCATTCTGAAATTGTGAGCTTTTCAGTTGGAAGTGAAGAACACTGTTATATTCCACACAGCCATTGGCTGCGCACTCTAGTGACCTATTTATAACTGTCCCTTATTGGCCACAGCAGAGAAGGTAACCTAAGTTACAACATGGCAGCTCCCATTGTTTTATTGACACTAAAACATTGCACTTATTTTGTCATATTTAAACAGCTAATGAAACTTTCTACATGTTATTCTCAGACGAATCTATCTAGCATTTATTTAGTGTTTAATGTCCCTTTAAGTGCAAGAAATTCCAATTTTTGAAAGTATCAGGACAATTTCCTGTTAAGTATGTGAAAATAATGCTGGGGTAAACTAATGGCAGCAGAGAAACATCTATTTGTTTTATTTTATATATAGGAGATCCAAAAATCCATATTATTAGAAATATTTTATTAGGCTGTGCTGCACAGAAAACCATACAAATGTGTCCATGTTTGTAAAGAAAGATATTACCTTAGCATGTGCATTGATTTATTTCCTCAGCTTACTAAATGTTCCCTAATTAAAGTATCACTATTGGGCTTGGTAATTATCCAATTAAATAACAGATTGTTAAATACCGTGCAAAATTCCCTTATGTTGTTCTTTTTTTACCAAGAGATTGACTTGGTCTGATGGTAAAATGGGTATGGGAAGATGAAGAAAAAGAGCTTCATAGCTGGGGTTGCTGTAGGTTCAGTACACCAATGCTATTATATATATATATATATATGCATGTGTGTGTGCCTGTGGATCCCAAAACGTCACTATGATATAACAAAATAAATCTATTTTTTTTTCACAAATCCAGTGAGTGCAGTCTATATGTTTTACTATATAATATATACACACACACATATATATATATATATATATATATATATATATATATATACACATTCACATATATATATATTAGGCCTGCACGATTAATTGCATGATGCGATTAATCGCGATTTTCACCGCAATTTAAAATCGCCGGTGTATGCAATTTTAACCCGCCCATTATGACGTCACCTATGACGTACAGGAGGGCTCCACTGCGGCCACATGCGGGTAAGGGGCGTGGCAGTGACTTCAATTGCCACACCGCCATGGTCAAGGTTCCGCTGCGAGGAGCGGGAATAGGGGCAGACTCAGGGCCGTGATGCCTGGCCTGTTGTCTGCAGGACCCCAGTCACGTGGCTCGCTTCCAGAGGTTATGCGGGTGCAGAGCTGCGCGGGTCACCAGGCTAACGGGGCGTGCGGGGACACTAGCAGTACCGCCAGGAACCACAGAAAGAAGTTGCAGCGCTGGAACTCTTTAACGGGCGAGAAGGGCCAAGACTTCACCGTCCGCCCCAGTTGCTTTATTACTTGTTCGTGCTCGGCACCGAGCTGGGGAACGAGCTCTTCTACATCTCCTTCCCCTTCTGGATATGGACAACATGTGTAGTGAAGAGCTGCACATTACAACCCATAGTAGCGACTGCAGGGCGGCAGTGCTGGTATATTATTCTGTAGGCCTTCCTGCAGCCGCTACTGTGGGCTATAATTTGTAGCTCCTCACAACATATGTTTTTATTGTGCCTTATGATTCTACTAAGCGGCATCACTGGGAAGAGGGAAAGATGGTGGGTATCAGATTGTAGCATCAGATTTATATTCTCACTATATATAACTCATATAGCGCTATTGTAGCATCAGATTTATATTCTCACTATATATAACTCATATAGCGCTATTGTAGCATCAGATTTATATTCTCACTATATATAACTCATATAGCGTTATTATAGCATCAGATTTACATTCTCACTATATATAAATTATATAGCGCTATTGTAGCATCAGATTTATATTCTCACTATATATAACTCATATAGCGTTATTGTAGCATCAGATTTATATTCTCACTATATATAAATCATATAGCGCTATTGTAGCATCAGATTTATATTCTCACTATATATAAATCATTTAGCGTTATTGTAGCATCAGATTTACATTCTCACTATATATAAATTATATAGCGCTATTGTAGCATCAGATTTATATTCTCACTATATATAAATCATTTAGCGTTATTGTAGCATCAGATTTACATTCTCACTATATATAAATTATAGAGCGCTATTGTAGCATCAGATTTATATTCTCACTATATATAAATCATATAGCGTTATTGTAGCATCAGATTTACATTCTCACTATATATAAATCATATAGCGTTATTGTAGCATCAGATTTACATTCTCACTATATATAAATTATATAGCGCTATTGTAGCCTCATATTTACATTCTCACTATATATAAATCATATAGCGCTATTGTAGTATCATATTTATATTCTCACTATATATAAATTATATAGCACTATTGTAGCATCAGATTTATATTCTCACTATATACAGTATAAACTATATAGCGCTATTGTAGCATTAGATTTATATTCTCACTATATATAAATTATATAGCGCTATTGTAGCATCAGATTTATATTCTCACCGCTCAGTAGAATCATTAGGCACAATAAAAACATGTGTAGTTAAGAGCGGCACATTACAACCCGCAGTAGCGACTGCAGGGCGGCAGTGCTGCTATATTATTCTGTAGGCCTTCCTGCAGCCGTTACTGTGGGCTATCATTTGTAGCTCCTCACAACATATGTTTTTATTGTGCCTAATGATTCTACTAAGCGCTGGGAAGAGGGAAAGATGGTGGGCTGCGGCAAGCTAAAGGAGCTGCAGGATCAGATGTGTAAGATGAAGGGGGCTTGTCCCTGCTAGCTTTGAATTATTTTCAATAAATCGTGATTAAAATCGCAATCGCGATATTTCATGGTCAAAATCGCGATTTTCATTTTTTCACATATCGCCCAGCCCTAATATATATATATAAACAACTTTTCAAATTTAGTTTGTTGTCTATGTATCCTTTTTTTAAAAGCATACCCAGGTAGGCTCAGGAGCAGCAATGTACTGCTGGAAACTAGCTGGTGATTGGTGTTTACTCTCATATGCCCCTTGTCATTGGCTCACACATTATTTTAATGTTGTACTTTTATGTCTCTAACATCTAGTGACAAGTGTTATTCCTGAGTTCTTTTGTTATTGTTCTGGCCTCTGTGGGTGACCTATGCAGGATTTGACTGACTCCTTGGCTCTACTGTAATAGTAAGTCATGTGCATAGCAGGAGCATTGAGCCAGTCTCAGACAGCCATCTAAAGAGCAAAAGTGACGAGCACCCAAGATTATAGGGCCATCAGTAACCGTCATTAAAGGGACAGTAAATACTGAGATTTTAATATCACTGCTCAATAATGCATAGTAAAACAACTTTGTTTTATAATTTAATAAATTGATTTCGCCCCCTTTTTCCTGTAATTTCCTGAGAATTCTGCAATCCTGCAAACTGAAAGAGCATGTGGCAGGCTTCACAAGAATAACTTTGCCACATGTCTCTCCCCAATTTAAAGCTTCTTATCTTATGTTTTCTGTTGGGATCAAACAATGGAGATGTTGCTAATACAATGGCAGTGGTAAGCCCTGTATTCTCAGTTCCCCCCAAAAAAGGAAAGTGATGTGTGGAGTCTGACCTTTGAAAAATGTTTGCAAAAACAAGGTTTTATTCTGTTCTAATAACATTCAGATATGTTAATCAATTGGAAGAACAATGTTGTAATTAAAAGATGTTTACTGCCCCTTTAATTACAAGGACTAGTAAGAAGGACTCTTTTTGTTGCAAGTATCCAATTGTGTTACTGGAGGCCTGATGATCACATGAGCACATACTGCATTTGTGTATCTGATAAAGGGACATCACACGCACACATACACACAATCACACACACATACACACGCATATAGATACATACACATATACACACATGCATACACACATATAGATACATAGACACACACACACACACATTCACACACATACATACACACATATACATATATAAACATACATACATGCACACACACATACATATACACACACATACATATACACACATAGACATACATACATAGACACACATACACACGCACACATACACACAATCACACACGCTTATAGATACATACACATATACACACATACATACACACATATAGATACATAGACACACACACACACACATTCACACACATACATACACACATATACATATATAAACATACATACATGCACACACACATACATATACACACACATACATATACACACATACATACACACATATAGATACATAGACACACACACACACACACACATTCACACACATACATACACACATATACATATATAAACATACATACATGCACACACACATACATATACACACACATACATATACACACATAGACATACATACATAGACACACATACACACGCACACATACACACAATCACACACGCATATAGATACATACACATATACACACATACATACACACATATAGATACATAGACACACACAAATTCACACACATACATACAAACATACATACATGCACACACACATACATATACACACACATACATTAGGGTTGCCACCTGTCCCTTAAAATACAGAACACTTATAAGTTACACATGCTGCAGGGTGTGCAGGGAGGAATATGAATAGTGCTGTCCAGAAACACAATACATGTTCCTCCCTGCACACCCTGCAGCATGTGTAACTCATAAGTGTCCAGGAAAACATGGCTGAGGTGGCAACCCTAACATAGACATACATACATAGACACACATACACACGCACACATACATAAATACACACACACACATAGATAGACACACACATGCATACACACACATACAAACATATGCACACAAACACACATATACACACACACATACACACATATGCGCACAAACACACATGCAAACATACATACACACACATACAAACATACACACACACACACACAAACATACATACACATACACACATATGCGCACACACACACATACAAACATACATACACACATGTCACATCATTAGGTATTCATTAGAACATTTGCTATGCATTTGATATATGACAATATAGTTAAAAGAATGCTCTGAAACTATAATTGAGTGTTAATTTTTCATTCCATTTTAACACTTGTCCTTACATTTCAAAGATTTTTAATTGTAAATGTATTTATTTTAAAATGGTGTATAAAACATTGTAGTTTAAAACAAATGCAAGGGGATCTTTAAGCTTGGAGTGTGTAAATCATAATGATACTATTGCATGCTAAGGATATAACAGCATAAAGCTGAGTATACTTATTACATTCAAACACAAATTACCAATCTAATTTTATATTACTGACTCAAAAGCCAACTAATAAGTAAACTTTTTTATTTGTGGGAGCTTAGTGGTTCCTGGTAGGTTTGCCTTTTTATGTGCTAATTTTGGGACTCATTTAAAGGGACAGTAAAGTCAAAATTAAACTTAAAGGGACACTGTAGCCAAATTTTTTCTTTTGTGATTCAGATAGAGCATGACATTTTAAGCAACTTTCTAATTTACTCCTATTATCAAATTTTCTTCATTTTCTTGGTATCTTTATTTGAACAGCAAGAATGTAAGTTTAGATGCCGGCCCATTTTTGGTGAACAACCTGGGTTGTCCTTGCTGATTGGTGGATAAATTCATCCACCAATAAAAAGGTGCTGTCCAGAGTACTGAAACAAACAAAAAACTTAGATGCCTTCTTTTTCAAATAAAAATAGCAAGAGAACAAAGAAAAATTGCTAATAGGAGTAAATTAGAAAGTTGCTTAAAATTGTATGCTCTATCTGAATCACAAAAGAAAAAAAATTGGGTTCAGTGTCCCTTTAAATGGATTAGATAGAGTAAATATTTTTAAATAACTTTCCAATCTACTTCACTTATCAATTGTGCTTAGTTCTCTTGGCATCCTTTGTTAAAGAGTAATCCTAGGTGAGTTCAGGAGCGTGCACAGGTCTATAATTATTTGCAACATTGTTTATAACAATGTTATACATAGTTACAAACACTGCTGCTATAGACACGTGCACGCTCCTAGAGAACAAGACACATTTGATAATAGAAGTAAATTAGAAAGTTGTTTAAAACTACATGGTCTATCTGAATCTCTAAAGTTTAATTTTGACTTTAGTATCCCTTTAAAATGTTAAAACTTATTGTTACTAGTTTTGATGTGCCAGTTGCATGGACGGTGAAACTAAATGAAGTATGTTGGTATATTCTTTGTACCAGTATATAAAGATACATATAGAAGGAACCAGAGAGATTATTTTTAATATTGAGGTAAGCTAAAATAGCAAAGCATAACTGTTCTCCCCTGCCTTTAAAAGGCAATGCTTTAAAACATAGATAAAGCCTTTTTAACACTGAAACCAATTTTTTGTCTTTCATGATTCAGATAGAGCATACAATTTTAAGCAACTTTCTAATTTACTCCTGTTATCAATTTTTCTTCATTCTCTTGCTATTTGTATTTGAAAAATAAGGCATCTAAGCCAGTGCTTTCCAAACTGTGTGTCGTGACACATTAGTGTGTTGGCAGCAGTGTGTAGGTGTGTCCCTGCTTCAGCACAATTTTTTTTGAATGTAACATTTTTTTTAAATTTGGGGGGGGGGGGGGGGTTCTGACTTTCCGCCTTCCCTGCTACGCATATATCACATGGTTGACACGTGATTGATACCTAGTGGGTCATATATCATCTTACCCGATTGGCACAGCTCAACGGGAACTGAAACTTCCCATTGGCGACTTTGGTAGGAAAATTGGCTCCTGACTGCACGTGTAGTCTCCTTAATCGGCTTGTAACTGCATGTGTAGTCAGTGAGTGGGACAGCAGTGTGTTTGCAGCGCGGGCAGTCGGACTCGCAGAGCTCTGAGGGCGGCAGCTTAAACGCTGAGCTGAAGTCAGAAGTCAAAGTGTTGTTTTTTTTGCAGCTAGCTCCCAGTAGTGCATTGCTGCTCCTGCTCTTGATATATGGATAGGAAGTGGAAGCTTAAAAATGCTTGATAATAAAATGCGAGTGTCTTTATCTAATATTCCACCAAATATTCAGAAACTGTGTTCATCCCATCAACCTCATACATCCCATTAAAATAGTAAGTAGCTATTGGTGTTATTAAACTTTTTTTAATTCTTGCACAAACATACTGTTACTTGTAAATACATTCCGTAATTATATCATTTATGTATGTGTCCGTATCTTTAAAAACAACTTAGTTTAACCTCCTGTTTGCTAGTACAACTGAATTACCGTGTCGCAAAATGATGTAGGTCTAAAGAGTGTGTCGCCAACATGAAAAGTTTGGAAAGCTCTGATCTAAGCTAAGGAGCTAGACATTTTTTGGTTCAGTACCCTGGACAGCACTTGTATATTGGTGGGTGAATTGATCCACCAATCAGCAAGAACCCAGGTTGTTCATCAAAAATGGGCAGGCATCTAAACTTACATACTTGTTTTTCAAATAAAGATACCAAGAGAATGAAGAAATTTTGATAATAGGAGTAAATTAGAAAGTTGCTTAAAATTGCATGCTCTATCTGAATCACGAAAGAAAAAAATTGGGTTCAGTGTCCCTTTAAGCACAGAAATTGTTAAAATTGATGATCTGAGGGCAACAAATCTTATGGTTATTGTTGTAGCAAAGGCTTGTGTTTACAGACACTACTCCACTGCACTCTGGTCCAATGGTGAAGGCTTTGTCTTTCTACACTATTAAAACAATAGTCAAATTACTGCGTTGTAGACCATGACTGGCTGATAGATAAAAGTAACTATTCTGTAAAACTGAAGGAGGGTGCTTCTGTGGGGAACTGTCTATAGTACAATAAATTAAAGAAACACACTTGTAAAGTATATCATTTGCATAATATGAAGGTTATATTTAAATGGACATAAAAAAAAAACTGCGGTGTATTAAAGGGACAGTCAACACTTACTTTAACATGTTTTTATATTGAAAATAACAAAACGGAGGTCCGCCTACACTATACCCCTCCTGCCTTGCCGCCTTGCTTCTGTCCTAATCAGCGGCGCTAACTACTCTAATACCCGGTAAATATGGATGCCGGACTCCCCCCACCATTACGTAGCTGCCTTCTTCTTCAACTGATAAGCAAATCAGAATCCAGGCATCGGACAGAAATTGCAAGAGCGTGCAATTTCAGTCCGAGGACTGGATTCTGATTTGCTTATCAATTGAAGAAGAAGGCAGCTACGTAATGGTGGGGGGAGTCCGGCATCCATATTTACCGGGTATTAGAGTAGTTAGCGCCGCTGATTAGGACAGAAGCAAGGCGGCAAGGCAGGAGGGGTATAGTGTAGGCGGACCTCCGTTTTGTTATTTTCAATATAAAAACATGTTAAAGTAAGTGTTGACTGTCCCTTTAATAAAGCTGTTTATTTTTTTACTTGTCACCCCTGCCCTTCTTGGTCAAGCTGCTGATTGGCTGATTTATAAGGAGAAAACTGAATTCTCACTGGCCAGCCACTTTGGGCGTGAACTGTTAGTAAGATAAAAGCTGCTCCAATTAAATTGATATGTTTTTTTCTTTACTTGTATGTCAATTAAAAATGCCTTTAGATTATGTATTTTCAGATGGATGCATTATATTTTAAAATTACTTAAAAGAAAGCAAACAAATAAAATAAAAAATAGGCAAATAATTTGCACAGCTATGCTTTATCCTGTATTGTATTTTTCATGAAACACAGGTGTTAAGATGCAAGACCAAATAACCTCCATTTCAGCTATTTTTCAATTGACCCAAATATTCTACTTAATATTTTTATTGCTATTACAACCATACTTTCACAGTTCAGGTAAGACGTAGGTTTAAAAACACTGTGTTGAGTAGTATGGATTTATTAAAGCTAGCAAGGAACATAGAGGGGATTAAACTTTGTCCTCAAGGGACCCAAACTAGACCAGACCCCCCCCCCCCCCCCCCCCCCCCCCAGTAACAATGACAAGCCATACACATAATTTACATATGAATGTTCTCTATTTGCATGTGAATTCATTTCTAATTCTTATGTGTTATCCCAAAGCCTGCTCCAGTTTCAGAATCCTGGGGGGGGGGGGGGGGGGTTCAGGGGGCTTTAGGTGGCTTGGCTAACTCCTGCCATGTGTGTGAAAAAGCTTTTTTTTTATTTGTTATTTTTTATTTTAGAAACTAAAAAAATATAATAATGCTGCAACCTTAAAACAAGTAAAAATGCAGGTTTTTTTTAATGTTTGGGGTCCTGATTTCATGACATACTCTTTTATAGAGAAAACTAATCTCATTGTCATTGTCATTTTAAAAGCTATGTGACACACACATATATATGTATTTGTGTGTATATATATATATATATATATATATATATATATATATACAGTGCCCTCCACTAATATTGGCACCCTTGGTAAATATGAGCAAAAAGGCTTTGAAAAATTGTCTTTATTGTTTAACTTTTTGATCTTTTGTTTAAAAAAATATACAAAAATCTATGCTCTCACAGATATCAAAAAATTGCAAACACACCACAGGTTTATAAAAAATAATAATACATATTTGTTAAATATATGTAAATCTATGCTCTCACAGATATCAAAAAATTGCAAACACACCACAGGTTTATAAAAAATAATAATACATATTTGTTAAATATATGTGTGGCACAATTATTGGCACCCTTTTAGTTAATACTTTGTGCTACCTCCCTTTGCCAAAATAACAGCTCTTTTGCTATAATGCCTGATGGAGACTACATGGCAAGGGATCTGAGACCATTCCTCCATACAGAATTTCTCAAGATCCTTTAAATTTCTAGGTCGATGCTGGTGAACTCTCCTCTTCAGGGGACTGGGATGGCCATGGCAGGACCTTGATTTTGTGGTCAGTAAACCATTTTTGTGTTATTTTGGATCATTGCCCTGCTGGAAGATACAACCACAGCCCATTTTTTTTTTTTTTTTACTTTTTTCTTACAATTTTTTATTTTTAAATAATTTTTATTGAGGGTAAAAGATGCATACACATAGGTACATTCAATAAAAATAAATTATACAATCCATAATCTCCATGACAGTAAAATGGCATACATATTAATAGTTGCAGATAATATGGAGAACTATAAAATATAATAATGTTGTCAGCTGTCCAGCTAGTACTTTAAGTGTAACACAGAACATGTCAAACACGAACCCTCATTTTACCTCCTCCTTAAAAGGAAAAACAATTTCGACCTCACACTATATCCCTTATGGCTAAAACTCCCCCCAAAACCCTTAAAATCTCCCTAAGGGTTGATAAAGAAACATAAAACAAAGGAATGGGGAGTAGTGCTGAAGAAACAGCAATAGGGTTTCTACTTGGAATATATGATGTAGTACATATAGGCTTATATACAATTAGACTGCAAAATTGTGTATTAAAAGTCTATAATCAACATCCAAAATCAATAGGTATTATGTATAATGACATAAGTGACAACTTTGTGTATTGAAACAATGAATACATTTATTTTAACAGGAATATATTACAAAAAAAGGTATTGCATGGATCCGAATCCTAACCAAATAAAAAACTATAATGCTCTCAGGTGGACCAAGTGAAAAAATCTATGAAATTTAAAACGAATCTTAAAAAATCTAAAAAGAATGGGGCAAGCAAAATATATATATACTGTATATATCTATATAGCAAGCAAAAAATATATATTTTTAACAGAAATTAGGCCACTTTTTTCACAACTGGCACTCCTGGCGGGTACAACTGCCCTTTCCATGTGGACTGTTTCTCAGAGGATAGGAATAGTGGTAATAAAAATTGGGAGGGTAAGGTTGTTAAGATCAAATAGGAATAGCGCAAAAATAAAGCTTAATGGATTGGAGTTTAAACATAGATATAATGTCTGGGGATTGACCTAGTTAACATATCGTGCAGAAAAAGGGGAAAGCTGTAATAGTAACAATACCAACTATAGTACATTAACATTGCTTATTTAGTAAATTGGTTGTATCAGCTAAGTATTATACCCGAAGATTATAAAGACCTTTTGTGCAGGTAACCAGAGGTCAAGGAATCAGGGGGAGCACAATGTCTGAGAGTAAAACATTGTGATGGCAGGCAAGTATTTAGCGTTAGCTAAGAGTAGTTTTATATAACTATGGGCAGAAAAAGGATCCTCAGATTGTAAATATAATCAAGTCCCGCCGCACCGGCCACATGCAGCGCCACCTCAGATCTTATAGGAAGGGGATATGGTCCTTTTCTAATATATTATTAGAACTAGATATAGTTGTATACATTACCATGTATGAACATTAATATTACACATATAATCATCCTAGCAATAAAAGGCAAGTTTCACGTAACAGGTATAGAAGAATCATATTAGCATAACACTTATAATACCCTTTACAGGCATCACTGCCTAAAATATGAGAGGGATCCAATAGATAAAATGAATGAGGTTGTGTCAGAGATATACATAACTTTTTCCAAAAGTTAATGACTACCAAAGAAAGAAAATGCTCCCGTCTAGTAGTACTATAGTACTATGCATTATGTAAATTCTTAAAGGTATTGATAATGCAGGTTAACACACACATAATGAGATGATCATATAACCATGAGCGGCCAATACAGTGGGTGATACAGACATTCAAACAACAATTGTCCTCATATAAAGTTCCCACCTGTACAATAGCCTAAAGGTATGGTGATATTGGGTAAATCTATATAGGACATATAAACAGCTTATGTTAAACCAGGGAGCAACTATTAGAACTAACTGCATAGCCATAATCACCCCAGCTAGAGGAGGGGACAAAAACAGACTCCTGGGACGCCAGGAAGTATACTGGATATACAAATTACAAACACTAGTACCAGAGGGATTTAATTCGCAATTTGATTTAATAAATTATTGGGAGTAGTTTACTCCCATATACAGACCCTCTATTGCCTATTATAAGTTTATACACTAGGAGGTTTATGGTTTAATAGCTATCCAGTTACTACATCCTGCACTAATATCTTGCATCTTTATAACAATGTTTAGCCTATAGGTATTTAAATGAGAATATATGGAATAGGACTTCTAATCCTACTTCACATTAATGAATTTTCAATTTACACTATTGAGCTACTAATCATGTTTGGCTTAAATAACTCCTAATGCATTACTAATTCAGGATCCTAATAGACCAAATGAACTCTTCATACTTGCACATGGTTATTATTATTTTTTAACATTTCTGAATGTAATTTAAAACTATTTCAGGTTAATTCATGTTAGTACAACTTATATTGGTCTTTGCAGTGTGTTTTTGGCCTTTATATCCAATTGGCTAGTCAATGAAATGTGTAAATATTGTTCATATACTAATTTTTTCTCTTTTTGTAATTAAATGTATTGAGTTCTGTTAGCTGCTCCACTGTATGAATAATGTATTCCCGTCCTGCCGTATGTTTACATATGAGCACCTATACAGAGATATGTAACATCTGTCATTTTAAATTTTAATAGGAGGGGCATATACCCTATAACAAGCTTTCCTCTAGTAAGAGGAATGGATCTATGACTACGGCCAACGGCCGAAATGCGTAAGATCAGCTTTCTACGCTCTGTCCAGCTGAAGCCCCTGAATTTTGCTCTGCATATGTGTGCAGTTTTAAACGACTTCTACGAATAAAGTTTGCTATTTTTTAACTACATGGACTTACGATCCGATTCTTTTCTTTTGTTGATAACTAACTGCATACTAACAGAGGTTCCTTACGGATATTGTTGTTAGGTTTTCAGCCTATTCCTATCCTCTGAGAAACAGTCCACATGGAAAGGGCAGTTGTACCCGCCAGTAGTGATGTCGCCAGGAGTGCCAGTTGTGAAGATGGTCGATACATAAAGTCGAGTCTCTGTTCCCCACTGTTCTGTAGTAGCTTGTAAATAGAGCAACACCAGAGCGAAGAACCCTGTTCCCAAGCACTGGTAGGGGGTGTGAGATAGCTGAAGGCATAGTAACAACCGGATCAGCAGGAAACAGTAATGTGTATATCGCATCGCCTTCGGACTGCTCAGAAGCTGTGACAGGTCAAGTAAAATCTTCTGCCGTTATATCAGCAGAGGGCCAAGCTGCTGGAGGTTCTGTCGGCAAGATTCTCCTCCGCTCCTCCATATGGAGTTTCTCCACTTGTTCTGCATCTCCAGGGGGTGATGCTTCACGATAATTACCACTTTGGTTTGGTAAGTGTAAGTTTCCTGCATTGCTATTAGGAGCATTCTCATTGTTGGCTCCGACAGGAAAATGGTCAATGCCATTGTACCTGTCTAGGTATCTAGGCAGAAGGTCTCGTAGTGTTTTAAGAATAAATATACCAATGTCCTCCATTATGATAGAGGGTATTTGCAGTGATAGACAAGAGAGCACTGTGCACTCAACGCTTCCAGGGATGTAGCCGCCAAGGTGGATTTATGTGAGGCCTTCTCCTCCTCTAACAACTGCCGCGATTTAGAGCTTGGAATGCTGGAGCTGGGTAGAAAATAGTTAGCAATTCCAAATGCACATAGTTAGATTGAGCAGTTTCACTTATAGTACGCTGTGGATGCCTCCATAAACAGAAGTTATTCAGTAGATTAGCTTGAAACACTGTGCCAGTTCTCAACATTGCGACCTGTCATGGCTGCTGCCCGTAAAGTTGCCCCCAACCACAGCCCATTTCTCCAACATAGGTGTGTCCGGTCCACGGCGTCATCCTTACTTGTGGGATATTCTCCTCCCCAACAGGAAATGGCAAAGAGCCCAGCAAAGCTGGCCATATAGTCCCTCCTAGGCTCCGCCTACCCCAGTCATTCTCTTTGCCGTTGCACAGGCAACATCTCCACGGAGATGGCTAAGAGTTTTTTGGTGTTTAAATGTAGTTTTTATCCTTCAATCAAGTGTTTGTTATTTTAAAATAGTGCTGGTATGTACTATTTACTCTGAAACAGAAAAGAGATGAAGATTTCTGTTTGTAAGAGGAAGATGATTTTAGCAACCGTTACTAAAATCGATGGCTGTTTCCACACAGGACTGTTGAGATGAAGTAACTTCAGTTGGGGGAAACAGTGGGCAGACTTTGCTGCTTGAGGTATGACACATTTCTAACTAGACTTGGTAATGCTGGAAGGCTGTCATTTTCCCTATGGGGACCGGTAAGCCATTTTCTTAGTTTAAGTAAAAGAATAAAGGGCTTCATAAGGGCTTAAAAAACTGGTAGACATTTTTCTGGGCTAAAACGATTACTTTACTAAGTATTTTTGGCAGATTATAACTATTAATAGTTATTATAATCTTGGGGATTGTTTTAAAAAAAAAAAAACGGCAGGCACTGTATTGGACACCTTTTTCACTGGGGGCCTTTTCTAGTCATAGGCAGAGCCTCATTTTCGCGCCACTAATGCACAGTTGTTTTTGGAAAGCAAGGCATGCAGATGCATGTGTGAGGAGCTAAGAACCACTGAAAAAGCTTATAGAAGGCATCATTTGGTATTGTATTCCCCTCTGGGCTTGGTTGGGTCTCAGCAAAGCAGATACCTGGGACTGTATAGGGGTTAAATGTAAAAACGGCTCCGGTTCCGTTATTTTAAGGGTTAAAGCTTTCAAATTTGGTGTGCAATACTTTTAAGGCTTTAAGATACTGTGGTGAAATTTTGGTGAATTTTGAACAATTCCTTCATACTTTTTCACATATTCAGTAATAAAGTGTGTTCAGTTTAAAATTTAAAGTGACAGTAACGGTTTTATTGTAAAACGTTTTTTGTGCTTTGTTGACAAGTTTAAGCCTGTTTAACATGTCTGAACCATCAGATAAACGATGTTCTATATGTATGAAAACCAAGGTTTCTCCCCATTTAAATATATGTGATAATTGTGACATAGTGTCCAAACAAAGTAGGGACAATAATGCCATAGATAATGATATTGCCCAAGATGATTCCTCAAATGAGGGGAGTAAGCATGGTACTGCATCATCCCCTTCTGTGTCTACACCAGTTTTGCCCACACAAGAGGCCCCTAGTACATCTAGTGCGCCAATACTTATTACCATGCAACAATTAACGGCTGTAATGGATAATTCTATTGCAAACATTTTATCCAAAATGCCTACTTATCAGAGAAAGCGCGATTGCTCTGTTTTAAACACTGAAGAGCAAGAGGACGCTGATGATAACTGTTCTGACATACCCTCACACCAATCTGAAGGGGCCAGGAGGGAGGTTTTGTCTGAGGGAGAAATTTCAGATTCAGGGAAAATTTCTCAACAAGCTGAACCTGATGTTGTAACATTTAAATTAAATTAGAACATCTCCGCGCACTGCTTAAGGAGGTATTATCTACTCTGGATGATTGTGACAATTTGGTCATTCCAGAGAAATTATGTAAGATGGACAAGTTCCTAGAGGTTCCGGTGCCCCCCGATGCTTTTCCTATACCCAAGCGGGTGGCGGACATAGTAAATAAGGAGTGGGAAAGGCCCGGTATACCTTTTGTTCCTCCCCCTATATTTAAGAAGTTATTTCCTATAGTCGACCCCAGAAAGGACTTATGACAGACAGTCCACAAGGTCGAGGGGGCGGTTTCTACTCTAAACAAACGCACTACTATTCCTATAGAAGATAGTTGTGTTTTCAAAGATCCTATGGATAAAAAATTAGAGGGTTTGCTTAAAAAGATGTTTGTTCAGCAAGGTTACCTTCTACAACCAATTTCATGCATTGTTTCTGTCACTACAGCTGCGTGTTTCTGGTTCGAAGAACTAGAAAAGTTGCTCAATAAAGAATCTTCGTATGAGGAGGTTATGGACAGAGTTCAAGCACTTAAATTGGCTAACTCTTTTATTTTAGATGCCGCTTTGCAATTAGCTAGATTAGCGGCGAAGAATTCAGGGTTTGCTATCGTGGCGCGCAGAGCGCTTTGACTAAAGTCTTGGTCAGCGGATGTGTCCTCCAAGACCAAATTGCTTAACATCCCTTTCAAGGGTAAAACACTGTTTGGCCCTGACTTGAAAGAGATTATTTCAGACATCACTGGGGGAAAGGGCCACGCCCTTCCTCAGGATAGGTCTTTTAAGGCAAAAAATAAGCCAAATTTTCGTCCCTTTCGCAGAAACGGACCAGCCTCAAATTCTACACCCTCTAAGCAAGAGGGTAATACTTCTCAAACCAAGCCAGCCTGGAGACCGATGCAAGGCTGGAACAAGGGTAAGCAGGCCAAGAAACCTGCCACTGCTACCAAAACAGCATGAAGTGTTGGCCCCCGATCCGGGACCGGATCTGGTGGGGGGCAGACTTTCTCTCTTTGCTCAGGCTTGGGCAAGAGATGTTCAGGATCCTTGGGCGCTAGAAATAGTTTCTCAAGGTTATCTCCTGGAATTCAGGGAACTACCCCCAAGGGGAAGGTTCCACAGGTCTCAATTATCTTCGAACCAAATAAAAGACAGGCATTCTTACATTGTGTAGAAGACCTGTTAAGAATGGGAGTGATTCATCCTGTTCCATTAGGAGAACAAGGGATGGGGTTTTACTCCAACCTGTTCATAGTTCCCAAACAAAAGAGGGAACATTCAGATCAATTTTAGATCTCAAGATTCTAAACAAATTTCTAAGGGTTTCATCGTTCAAAATGGAAACCATTCGAACGATCCTTCCTACCATCCAGGAAGGTCACTTCATGACCACGGTGGATTTAAAGGATGCGTACCTACATATTCCTATCCACAAGGAACATCATCGGTTCCTAAGGTTCGCCTTTCTGGACAAGTATTACCAGTTTGTGGCACTTCCATTCGGATTAGCCACTGCTCCAAGGATTTTCACTAAGGTACTAGGGTCCCTTCTAGCGGTGCTAAGACCAAGGGGCATTGCAGTAGTACCTTATTTGGACGACATCCTGATTCAAGCGTCGTCTCTGTCAAAAGCAAGGGCTCATACGGACATTGTCCTAGCCTTTCTCAGATCTCACGGGTGGAAAGTAAACATAGAAAAAAGTTCTCTGTCCCCGTCAACAAGAGTTCCCTTCTTGGGAACAATAATAGATTCCTTAGAAATGAAGATTTTTCTGACAGAGGCCAGAAAATCAAAACTTCTAAGCTCTTGTCAAGTACTTCATTCTGTTCTTCTTCCTTCCATAGCGCAGTGCATGGAAGTAATAGGTTTGATGGTTGAGGCAATGGACATAGTTCCTTTTGCACGAATTCATCTAAGACCATTACAACTGTGCATGCTCAGACAGTGGAATGGGGATTATTCAGACTTGTCTCCGACGATCCAAGTAGTTCAAAGGACCAGAGATTCACTCCGTTGGTGGCTGACCCTGGACAACCTGTCACAGGGAATGAGCTTCCGCAGACCAGAGTGGGTCATTGTCACGACCGACGCCAGTCTGGTGGACTGGGGCGCGGTCTGGGAACCCCTGAAAGCTCAGGGTCTATGGTCTCGGGAAGAATCTTTTCTCCTGATAAACATTCTGGAACTGAGAGCGATATTCAATGCTCTCAAGACTTGGCCTCAACTAGCAAAGGCCAAATTCATAAGGTTTCAATCAGACAACATGACGACTGTTGCATATATCAACCATCAGGGGGGAACAAGGAGTTCCCTGGCGATGGAGGATCATCCGGGGGAGTGGGAACTCCATCCGGAAATCTTTGCCCAAATAACTCAATTATGGGGCATTCCAGACATGGATCTGATGGCCTCTCGTCAGAACTTCGAGGTTCCTTGTTACGGGTCCAAATCCAGGGATCCCAAGGCGACTCTAGTAGATGCACTAGTAGCACCTTGGACCTTCAACCTAGCTTATGTATTCCCAACGTTTCCTCTCATTCCCAGGCTGGTAGCCAGGATCAATCAGGAGAGGGCTTCGGTGATCTTGATAGTTCCTGCGTGGCCACACAGGACTTGGTATGCAGACCTGGTGAATATGTCATCGGCTCCACCATGGAAGCTACCTTTGAGACAGGACCTTCTTGTTCAAGGTCCATTCGAACATCCGAATCTGGTTCCCCTCCAACTGACTGCTTGGAGATTGAACGCTTGATTTTATCAAAGCGTGGGTTTTCAGATTCTGTAATAGATACTCTTATTCAGGCTAGAAAGCCTGTAACTAGAAAAATTTACCATAAAATATGGAAAAAATATATCTGTTGGTGTGAATCTAAAGGATTCCCATGGAACAAGATAAAAATTCCTAAGATTCTTTCCTTTCTACAAGAAGGTTTGGAGAAAGGATTATCTGCAAGTTCTCTGAAGGGACAGGTCTCTGCTTTATCTGTTTTACTTCACAAAAAGCTGGCAGCTGTGCCAGACGTTCAAGCGTTTGTTCAGGCTCTGGTTAGAATCAAGCCTGTTTACAGACCTTTGACTCCTCCCTGGAGTCTTAATCTAGTTCTTTCAGTTCTTCAAGGGGTTCCGTTTGAACCCTTACATTCCATAGATATTAAGTTATTATCTTGGAAAGTTTGTTTTTGGTTGCAATTTCTTCCGCTAGAAGAGTTTCTGAGTTATCTGCTCTGCAGTGTTCTCCGCCTTATATGGTTTTCCATACAGATAAGGTGGTTTTGCGTACTGAGCCTGGTTTTCTTCCGAAGGTTGTTTCCAACAAAAATATTAACCAGGAGATAGTTGTACCTTCTTTGTGTCCGAATCCAGTTTCAAAGAAGGAACGTTTGTTACACAATTTGGACGTAGTCCGTGCTCTAAAATTCTATTTAGAGGCTACTAAAGATTTCAGACAAACATCTTCTTTGTTTGTTGTTTATTCTGGTAAAAGGAGAGGTAAAAAAGCAACTTCTACCTCTCTTTCCTTTTGGCTTAAAAGCATTATCAGATTGGCTTATGAGACTGCCGGACGGCAGCCTCCTGAAAGTATCACAGCTCACTCCACTAGGGCTGTGGCTTCCACATGGGCCTTCAAGAACGAGGCTCCTGTTGACCAGATATGTAAGGCAGCGACTTGGTCTTCACTGCACACTTTTGCCAAATTTTACAAATTTTATACTTTTGCTTCTTCGGAGGCTATTTTTGGGAGAAAGGTTTTGCAAGCCGTGGTGCCTTCCGTTTAGGTGACCTGATTTGCTCCCTCCCTTCATCCGTGTCCTAAAGCTTTGGTATTGGTTCCCACAAGTAAGGATGACGCCGTGGACCGGACACACCTATGTTGGAGAAAACAGAATTTATGCTTACCTGATAAATTACTTTCTCCAACGGTGTGTCCGGTCCACGGCCCGCCCTGGTTTTTTAATCAGGTCTGATGAATTATTTTCTCTAACTACAGTCACCACGTTACCATATGGTTTCTCCTATATATATTTCCTCCTGTCCGTCGGTCGAATGACTGGGGTAGGCGGAGCCTAGGAGGGACTATATGGCCAGCTTTGCTGGGCTCTTTGCCATTTCCTGTTGGGGAGGAGAATATCCCACAAGTAAGGATGACGCAGTGGACCGGACACACCGTTGGAGAAAGTAATTTATCAGGTAAGCATAAATTCTGTTTTTAATCTTTCTGCCAGAGGCAGTCAGGTGTTCAATAAATATCTGTTAATATTTGAGTCCATGATGCCATGTATCCTAACAAAATGTCTAGGTCCTCTGGCAGAAAAACAGCTCCAAAACATTAAAGAGCCACCACCATATTTAACCGTGGGCATGAGGTACTTTTCCACATGGCTACCTCTCTGTGTTTGCCAAAACCACCTCTGGTGTTTATTGCCAAAAAGCTCTATTTTGGTTTAATCTGACCATAGAACCTGATTCCATTTGAATTTCAAGTAGTGTCTGACAATCTGAAGACTCTTGAGTTTGTTTTTGGATGAGAGTAGAGGCTTTTTTCTTGAAACCCTTCCAAATAACTTGTGGTGATGTGGGTGATATCAGATTGTAGTTTTGGAATATTTATGACCCTAAGACGCAACAATTCTCCAGCTGTGATCCTTGGAGATATTGGAGAACCATCCTCTTCACAGTGTGTTGAGACAATATAGACACACATCCTCTTCCAGGTTGATTCATAACATTTTCAGTTGACTAGAACTGCTTAATTATTGCCCTGATGGTGGAAATGGGCATTTTCAATGCTTTTGCTATTTTCTTATAGCCACATCCCATTTTGTGAAGCTCAACAACCTTTTGCTGCACATCACAGCTATATTCCTTAACCATTCTTAACCATTGTGATGAATAACTAATGGAATTTGGACTATGTGTTACCTCACATTTATACCCCAGTGAAACAGGAAGTCATGGTTGAACAATTTCCTGTTCCTAGTCACCCAGGTGTACTAAAAAAGTAAAATATCAATAGGAATGTACTTCAAATATATTTTTCTCATATGAATTAATAGAGGTGCCAATAATTGTGCCACACATATTTACCAAATATTATTATTTTTTTGGATAAACTTGTGTTGTGTTTGCAATTGTTTGATATCCATTTTGTGTATTTTTTTTAAACAAAAGATCAAAAGGTTAAATAATAAAGGTGATTGTTCACAGCCTTCTTTGCTCATATTTACCAAGGGTTCCAATATTAGTGGAGGACACATATACAGTCGTATGCAAAAGTTTAGGCACCCCTGACAATTTCCATGATTTTCATTTATAAATAATTGGGTGTTTGGATCAGCAATTTCATTTTGATCTATCAAATATCTGAAGGACACAGTAATATTTCAGTAGTGAAATGAGGTTTATTGGATTAACAGAAAATGTGCAATTTGCATCAAAACGAAATTAGACAGGTGCATAAATTGTCATTTTGTTGATTTGAATACCTGTAACTACCTAGCACTGATTAATTGGAACACACAATTGGTTTGGTGAGCCCATTAAGCCTTGAACTTCATAGACGGGTGCATCCAATCATGAGAAAAGGTATTTAAGGTCGCCAATTGCAAGTTGTTGTTCTCTTTGACTCTCCTCTGAAGAGTGGCAACATGGGGGCCTCAAAACAACTCTCAAATGACCTGAAAACAAAGATTGTTCAACATTATGGTTTAGGGGAAGGCTACAAAAAGCTATCGCAGAGATTTAAGCTGTCAGTGTCCACTGTGAGGAACATAGTGAGGAAATGGAAAACCACAGGCACAGTTCTTGTTAAGGCCAGAAGTGACAGGCCAAGTAAAATATCGGAGAGGCAAAGGATGGTGAGAACGGTCAAAAACAGCCCACAGACCACCTCCAAAGACCTACAACATCATCTTGCTGCAGATGGTGTCACTGTGCATCGTTCAACAATTCAGTGCACTTTGCACAAGAAGAAGCTGTATGGGAGAGTGATGCCGTTTGGACAAGTCAGCTTCATTTTGGAAGAAGGTGCTGTGGACTGATGAAACAAAGATTGAGTTATTTGGTCATAACAAGGGGCGTTATGCATGGTGGCAGAAGAGCACAGCGTTCCAAGACAAACACTTGCTACCCACAGTAAAATTTGATCGATGATCCATCATGCTGTGTGGCCAGTGCCAGTACTGGGAATCTTGTTAAAGTTGAGGGTCGCATGGATTCCACTCAATATCAGCAGATACTTGAGAATAATGTTGAGGAATCAGTCACAAAGTTGAAGTTACGCCGGGGCTGAATATTTCAACAAGACAACAACCCAAAACACTGCTCAAAATCTACTCTGGCATTATGCAAAGGAACAAGTACAATGTTCTGGAATGGCCATCCCAGTCCCCAGACCTGAATATCATTGAAAAACTGTGGGGTGATTTAAAGCGGGCTGTCCATGCTTGGCAACCATCAAACCTAACTGAACTGGAGATGTTTTGCAAGGAAGAATGGTCCAAAATACCTTCATCCAGAATCCAGACACTCATTACAGGCTATAGGAAGGGTCTAGAGGCTGTTATTTCTGCTAAAGGAGGCTCTACTAAATATTGATGCAATATTTTTGTTGGGGTGCCTAAATTTATGCACCTGTCTAATTTCGTTTTGTTGCATATTGCACATTTTCTGTTAATCCAATAAACCTCATTTCACTACTGAAATATTACTGTGTCCTTCAGTTATTTGATAGATCAAAATGAAATTGCTGATCCAAACACCCAATTATTTATAAATGAAAATCATGGAAATTGTCAGGGGTGCCTAAACTTTTGCATACGACTGTATATGTGTCCTCCACTAATATTGGAACCCTTGGTAAATATGAGCAAAGAAGGCTGTGAACAATCACCTTTATTATTTAACCTTTTGATCTTTTGTTTAAAAAAAATACACAAAATGGATATCAAACAATTGCAAACACAACACAAGTTTATCCAAAAAAAAAAATAATATTTGGTAAATATGTGTGGCACAATTATTGGCACCTCTATTAATTCATATGAGAAAAATATATTTGAAGTACATTCCTATTGATATTTTACTTTTTTAGTACACCTGGGTGACTAGGAACAGGAAATTGTTCAACCATGACTTCCTGTTTCACTAGGGTATAAATGTGAGGTAACACATAGTCCAAATTCCATTAGTTATTCATCACAATGGTTAACAATGGTTAAGGAATATAGCTGTGATGTGCAGCAAAAGGTTGTTGAGCTTCACAAAATGGGATGTGGCTATAAGAAAATAGCAAAAGCATTGAAAATGCCCATTTCCACCATCAGGGCAATAATTAAGCATTTCTAGTCAACTGAAAATGTTATATCAAACAGTAAAATCAGCTATTTCCTTCTTAATATAAGGAGAGTCCACGGTATCATTCCTTACTTTTGGGAAATACTGAACCTAGCCACCAGGAGGAGGCAAAGACACCCCAGCCAAAGGGGCCTATGTATCAAAGGTCTTGCGGACCTGATCCGACCTCACTGAATGTGGAGAGCAATACGCTCTCCGTATTCAGCATTGCACCAGCAGCTCACAAGAGCTGCTGGTGGAACGCCACCCCCTGCAGACTCGCGGTCAATGGGCCGCCAGCAGGGAGGTGTCAATCAACCTGATCGTACTCGATCAACCTGATCGTAACCCCTCTTCTCCTAAAGAGAGGTTACTTCAGAATCTGGATGTGGTTCGTGCTTTGAAGTTTAATCTTCAGGCTACGAAGGATTTTAGACAGTCTACATCTCTTTGTGGTGTATTAAGGGAAGCGCAAAGGGCAGAAGGCCTCTTCAACTTCTTTGTCCTTTTGGTTGAGGAGCATGATTCGCTTGGCCTACAAGACAGCGGGACATAAGCCGCCTCAGAGGATCACGGCTCATTCAACTAGAGATGAGGCTTCTTCTTGGGCCTTCAAGAATGAGGCCTCTATCGAGCAGATTTGTAAGGCAGCTACCTGGTCCTCCTTACATACCTTTACCAAATTTTAAAAAATTTAAGTTTTTGCTTCGGTGGAAGCAGATTTTTTGGAGAAAGGTTTTACAGGCTGTGGTGCCCTTAGATTAGGGTCCGCCTTTTTTTGCCCTCCCGTTTTTTCATTCAGTGTCCTCTAGAGCTTGGGTATTTGTTCCCACAAGTAATAATTGAAGCCATGGACTCTCCTCCCCTTTAGATGGAAAATATAAATTATGCTTACCTGATCATTTCATTTCCATCGTGGGGAGGAAAGTCCACGGCTCCCGCCCGTTGCTCCGGTGGGCGGACCTTAAATTAATGTTATTCTTCTGGCACCATTTATACCCTAAAATTTCTCCTACTGTTCCTTGTTCCATCGGCAGAATGACTGGGGGATGAGGGAGGTGGGGGAGGTATTTAAGCCTTTGGCTGGAGTGTCTTTGCCTCCTCCTGGTGGCCAGGTTCTTAATTCCCACAAGTAATGAATGAAGCCGTGGACTCTCCTCCCCACGATGGAAATGAAATTATCAGGTAAGCATAATTTTATTTTTGTGATGTACAGTCCCACCAGTTATGCAAGAGAGAACCTATGCCTCCACAGTGCCGCCATCAGTGATCTGGAAGGATACATTTTATGCAGGAGAGAAGGAGACCCATACTATCTAGCTAAAGATGTATAGTTTGTTTAATTTATAGGAGAGGAGACAGATGACTTTTTAATACAAATAATGATCTTTCAGTCTCACTAACATGTAGGTTAAGTCCCTTTTTTTCAGTGATTGGTAAAGTAAGTGCAAGCATCCGAACAAAGGTCTTGTTACAATTTATAATTTCAACTTAGTGGAACTCATTCTATCTGCTGAGAGATAATTGCATCTTTCAAATGTCACAAATGGTGGGTACAAATATCTTTTGAATTGTGCAAATTTAAATTGTGACATAGTTGCATATTCTTTTTTGTTTTGTTTTCGCAGGTTTGCTTGATTTTGGGCTGTAATTCTTTGCAAGCAATAATAAAAGACTGCATCACACATACAGACATGCGGTTACATAGTCAATATACTTGCATGGAGTCCCGTACTGTGGTGAATCACTCCACAAGTAATATCAAACCAGGATAGAAAAGTACGGCACTACAGGGTGGGTAAAAATAAAAAAACTTACTTTATTTCTTCACAGTAAAAAATAGAACACCAGCAGACAAGGAATAGCGTCCCCAAATGAACGTCTAGACTTTCATTTGGAGACGCTATTCCTTGTGTGCTGGTGTTGTATTTTTTACTGTGAAGAAATAAAGTAAGTTCTTTTATTTTTACCCACCCTGTAGTGCCGTACTTTTCTATCCTGGTTTAATAATAAAAGACTCTAGTGTATTAGAACATTTTATTAGAACCCTTGTATACCCCATAAGCATTTTGAATTAGCCTTATATCTGTGTTATTATACTTAAAATTATAGAGTTCCATTCTACATGGTTTTGAAGTCTGAATGTTAACAAAGCTGTCTCTTTGTTTAAAGGGACATTGTACACCAATTCTCATATAACTGCATGTAATATACACTACTATAAATAAGAATATGCACAAATACTGACCTAAAAATCCAGTATGAAACCTTTTAAAAACTTACTTAGAAGCTCCCAGTTTAGCACAGTTGATGAGGTTAGGCTGGGGCACCCAGTGAAAGGGGCTGAGAAAGCAGGAAGAGTAGGCACTCTCCCCTTCATATGAAAAGACAGATTACACAAACTGGAGCAGCAGAAATCTGATACTTTGGGGCTTGGTTAGGAGTCTGAAAATCAGCACAATGTTATTAAAAAAATAAACAAAACTATACATTGTTACAAAAACACTCCCAGATGGGCTATATAAATGTTTCACCTACAAAACATTTATGCAAAGAAAAATTTAGTGTACAATGTCCCTTTAAATAAATTCTCTAAAAGTATTTAGAAACTTCTAAGCCTCAAAACAACATACACATAAGTCATTTTATTCTTTGCTTGTCTGGAGAACAATTTTGTTTTGTTAAAGGGACACTGAATCCAAATTTTTTATTTCGTGATTCAGATAGAGCATGACATTTTAAGCAACTTTCTAATTTACTCCTATTATCAATTTTTCTTCATTCAATTGTTCTTGCTGATTGGTGGACAAATTCATCCACCAATAAAAAAAGTGCTGTCCAGAGTACTGAGCCAAAGAAAGCTTAGATGCCTTCTTTTTCAAATAAAAATAGCAAGAGAAGGAAGAAAAATTGATAATAGGAGTAAATTTGAAAGTTGCTTAAAATTGCATGCTCTATCTGAATCACAAAATAAAAAAATTGGCTTCAGTGTCCCTTTAAGATGACATAGAATGTAATGAGAATCCAAAAAATGAACTGAGGAAAATCTTCAGAATGTTGACACGAGACAGACAGCAAAACACTTTCATTTAGCTGTATTTTATGATATTTCTTTACAGTGTTGAAAAAGTTCCGACATTAATCACGTTAGAATTGCCAGTCGTGCTATTGGAATAAATGTAACTCTCTTCCGCTCTGGTCTAGTAGCGGGAGCGAGCTACATTTATTCCAATAGCGCGACTGGGCATGCTGTGACTAACCAGCAATCCCGTGAATCGCTTTGGATATTCAAGACCCGCTCAGTAGATCCTGGAGCGTAGTCCAACTTTCACTGAAAATTCTGAAAATACTTTTACATTTTTTAAGTTACTGCTTAAATAATGTTCTACAATTTTGCACTGTGTGCAGAATTATACAACATTATTCTGAACCTTTACTGTCCCTTTAACAAAAGTTTTGATATAATTTCTTTGATCTTTAATATTAACAATTAGCCTTATGCATATCATTTAACTTTATTTATTTTTTCAACTGCATAAGTTCTTGACGCTTCTATTAGAATGCTCTTGTTTAAAAGGACAGTCTATTCAAAAATAAACTTTCACGTTCAGATAGGGAAAGTCATTTTAAACAACTTTCCAATTTACTTTTATCATCAAATGTGCTTTGTTCTCTTGGTATTCTTAGTTGAAAGCTAAACCTAGGTAGGCTCATATGATAATTTCTAAGCCCCTGAAGGCCGCCTCTTATCACATGCTTTTTATTTGCTTTTCACAACAGGGGAGTGCTAGTTCATGTGAGCCATATCGATAACATTGTGATCACGCCCATGGCTTGTGGCAGACTCTGCACTAATTGGCTAAAATGCAAGTCAATAGATAAAAAATACAAAGTCATGTGATCAGGGGGCTGTCAGAAGATGCTTAGATACAAGTTAATCACAGAGGTAAAAAGTATATTAATATAACAGTGCTGGTTATGCAAAACTAGGGAATGCATAATAAAGGGATTATCCATTTTATAAAACAATAACAAGTCCAAAAAAAATGTTTATGTTTCAAATAGGGCATGTCATTTTAAACAACTTTCCTATTTACTTTTAGCACCAATTTTGCTTTGTTCTTTTGGTATTCTTAGTTGAAAGCTAAACCTAGGAAGGCTCATATAATAATTTCTAAGCTCTTGAAGGCCGCCTCTTATCACATGCTTTTTTATTTACTTTTCACAACAGGGGAGAGCTAGTTCATGTATATATATAACATTTTTATCACGCCCGTGGATTGTGGCAGACACTGCACTTATTGGCTAAAATGAAAGTCATGTGATCAGGGGGCTGTCAGAAGATGCTTAGATACAAGGTAATCACAGAGGTAAAAAGTATATTAATATAACTGTGTTGGTTATACAAAACTGGGGAATGGGTAATAAAGGGATTATCTATCTTTTAACAATTCTGGTGTTGACTGTCCCTTTAAATAAAAAATAGCTTTTAGAGGTATTTTTTCTTTTCTTCATCAAAAAGGTTTATTTAAAACTGTTTCAATTGTTTTTGTAACTAACAGGAAATGCATATGTGTGCACAACTGATCCATAGAGAGACTGGTTGATAAAGACAACTTCCCAAAATGATTAAAAAGAAAATAAAAGAGTATTATTTTATAGAAAATGGGACAACCATTAAAAGACAATATGTAAATAATGCTCTCTTTAGATGCATAAAAAATAATGCATTTAACTGATTCTGTGTAGCATTGTGTTGTCTTCCGTTTTCACATCTACAGTATATGCAGAGGGTAACACTTTGACATTCTCTTAGATTGTTGAAAAAAATACAAAAATACTGGTACACTTACCACTGAGCCAGAGCTACATTTTAGCATATCTTTAGCAAGGACACTGTCGCATCTGGAATGAACTGTACACATCATGGTGCTAGTAGCGGCGCAATCCGCCCAATCACGCCAATAGATTCCAGAAATGTACAGCACACTTCCGCTCAAATGAGGGCTGTCTAGAGTGAGAAAGTGTGTTGTGCTTCTTTAAGATAGTTGGCTGTTCTCGTTCTCTTTTTCCTCCTCTCTGTATGTCTTCTGAGTCATGTGACCCATGGAAAAATGATACTATGGCAGAAGCACTGTGGTTTAACTATGGCGGAGAAGGGGGGTTCTTATTGAGGGAGTTTTTGCTGACCCTGTCTCTCTCCCTCTTATCATAATGAGGGACAATGGATCCCTCATTTGAAAGAGGGGAGACAGCTATTATAACTTAGGTGTCCATTTGCTTCTTGGGTGTAAGTGAAAATAATTATAACCTACACCACTGGACACCTGGTCACTGTTGACAATGAAACCTTCCCAACATTAAGTTTCCTTTTATACTCACCTAATGTTAACAAAAGTATAACAAGTATAATGCGTCTTAATGAAGGTCCCTCTGTCTCAGTTACAACAATTTTGTTTCCGACTCTGATAACAATCTAGCTCACTGTTCCTATTTATAGCTCCTAAATTTCAGGACTTATTGCTAGATTTTGAACAAAATTGCTGAGTTTGGATATGTGTGTTTGTGTGCACGTAAGGGGATGGATAGATAGATAGAAAGAAAGATAAATAATAGATAGACGGATAGATGGATAGATAGTAGATAGATAAACAGATATACAGATAGATGGATAGACAGACAGACAGACAGATAGACGTATAGATAGATGGATAGATAGATCACATATTCACATATATGCATATTCATACAGAGAGAGTGAAAGCTAGAAGACACAGATAGCCAGTTTACCTGCACAATAAAAAACTCAGCAGGAATGTTTTAAAAGCTAGAATTTCTGTTCCGATACGCCTTAAGCCTTCCTTGTATTTTCTGCACCATGGGAGGCAAATCATTTCTAGTGAGGGATATTTTCTGCTCCTGAACAGTTTTTTTCCCCCTGTGCAGAAAACAAAATATATCACATGTACTTGGTATAAAACAGCAGGCTGGCAATGGACCTGCAGACAGAACAACGGGAGGCGCCATGTACCATTCAGCTTGTTTAAAGCTGCAGAGTCAGAAGCTTGCCCACTCTTGGCTAACCTAGAAACATGGAATGTGACAACAGATACAAACTATTTGTCCAGCCTATTCTGCAGTGAAATCACCAACATTGCAGGACTTCACTGAGATGTTCTTGTTGGAAGAATTTGTATTAATATATTTGTTAATGATTTGTCCACTTGGCATGTTCATGTGTTTTTATTTCCTGCATGTTTTTTTTCCTTCAAATGAGCTTTATTCAATGAAGTCTGTTTACCATCCCACAGAATAAATAAACAGTAGTTAAGCCAGAAGTAAACAGAGTGCTAGACCTAAATTCCCTTAAAGAACCACTAAAAACAGTAGAATACCTTAATCAATAAATGTATAATAAACAGACAATGCAAAAGCACTTAGTTTAAATTTCACATGAGTAGTAAAAAAAATTTCTGACAAATTTCAGTTACTTCAGGCTCCCCAGAAACGCAATTCCTGAAGCAGCGGTCTAAAGACCGCTGCTCCATAACTTGTCCGCCTGCTCTGAGGCGGCGGACAGACATTGCCGTAAATCAACCCGATCCAATACGATCGGGGTTGATTGACACCCCCTGCTAGCGGCCAATTGGCTGCAAATCTGCAGAGGGCGGTATTGATCAAATGCTGAGATTGTATGCTGTCGGCATTTATCGATGTGCAGAGGACATGATCCGCAATATTGGATCATGTCCGCTCGCACAGTGGTAATTAGGCCCCAAAGTGTTCAGCTAGCATCCTGAAATGCATTGCTGCCTACCAAAGGAATAAAGCAAATTTGCTAATTGAAATAAAGTGGAATTTTTTTTTAAAATTGTATGCTCTATCTGAATCATGAAAGAAAAATGTTGGGTTTCATGTCCATTTAAAGAAAAATGCCAAATGTGTTCTGTGCATACTATATCAGGCTATTGTGATTCTAGTCATAAACAACAGTCGTGTAAGTTGTGAGGATAGCAGTGAGTATAAGGGGTGTAATATGGCCACTAAACTTATTCCTACACTAAGGGGCATATTTATCAAGCTCTATATGAACCAGTACTCTCTTCCCTGTATGGTAGTAGTAGCTGGGGTTAATTAGTCGCCAGTGTTACTGACAGCCACAGTTCCTAGTACAGGTTTGGATTTTGGAATATTTGTGTATTTGCAACTTTAAAATGGGACAGTTTGAAGAGGGGATGGGACTAAGTGTAAACAACAACATCCTATGTCATTTAGGCAATATTTACATGTCATAATACAGCTTATACAGGTAACCTAAAGGTAGTTTTATATCTTTCTTAATTTTTTTTATACATAGTACCAGCAGAAAGAGTACAGTACTGTAATTAGAAAGGTAATTGTTGTTTTAAATACATATAGACTATTGTTTGCATTTAAGAACACAAAAATAAACCAGAGATGCAGGCAGAGATTGTGACTTACTGGCGGGGAAAATTTGTAATTTTTAATAATTTTATTTAAAAAAAAATATTAATGAAAAAGTACGGATTTCTGAAAAATTCTGGATTTTGGAATTTTGGATTTGGGGATTTGTACCTGTAGCAATTTTTAAAATATATTTATCCCTTGGAGATTGAACTTCATCCCCACAAAGCGCTGTATTAGCGAAGCGCTTTAAAGTGAAGCGCTGTAAAGTGAGGTATACCTGTATTTCTATAATAAATACATTTACCCTGATGTACTGCATCATTTTGAATGGTACAGAAATAACTTTGCCATTCTAAATGTTGCAATATTTGACACACTTACACACACCAGGGACGTGGAGGCAGAGCCACACCTGTCAAGAAAATAAAAAAATAAATGAATATGAAAGTAAAATGAAAAATAAAAAAAACACTCAGCTCGTGGTAGCAATTAGTGCTCCAAAAATTAAACAGAGATCATATCTCTGGTTAATTTTCTAAATGTCCACCAATTGCCCCCAAATTACAGTGTAGTGTTAGTTGTTAAAATAAGAAAGAGTAGCATTTTAAAAAAATTAATAACTGCATGAAGCAGTTATGAGGGGTTAAAGTGAGCAGGTCTGGGGTGTTATATGCTTATATACATATATATGTGTTAATATGTGTATATACACATATAAACACATAAATATATATGTATATATATAAATATACTGTATTTGTTACCAATCACTGCGCTACTTACCCACTTCGCTGCGCTAGGTTCTCATGCCGTGTCTCACGGCATGAGAACGAGGCTCCCATTGGAGCCTATGGAAGCGCACTCTAGTGAGCACAATGCTTGCCTTTCGCATTGCACCTAACTTGTAAAGCTGGTAATACTGAGTGGATCACAAATATTGTGCTTGCATAAGCGATATTTTGTGCTCCACTCATAATCTGGCCCTATATGAGGTTTATGTAAAGATAATTTCCGTAAGTTATTTTATTAAACGTCTGAAGCATTTGTGTTGTTAGAATTGTGTGTGCATGTGTATATGTATGTATGTATATATATATATATATATATATATATATATATATATATATATATATATATATAATACTCATGCTGAGTATTTTTAGAAAAACATCATGCAATTTATCATTTTTTAGCTCAATAATTATTTTTCAGCCATTTTAATGACATGATATACTAATAATGCTAAGTGTGATTAGACACTATTACTTGAACTTTTATTATTGAAATTATTGAATTTATTTATATGACCAGAAACAATTATTTGTCTATTATGAAATAGATATAGCTGCTGACATGAAATGTCAGCATTGGAATATCTCTGTATATAAATACAGTCAGACCCCTTATATTTACTTTGTTTTCCAATATTTTTTATTGTTTTTGCTATAAATTATCTGAAAATCTTGCAAATTGCTTGAGTTTGATTCATTCTACACAGTGGTTGCTTAGAGCCTACAAAAGCCTATAAAGTATTATTTTATGCTTAGCTGCAGAGATGTTAAAATGTAAGATATTTAATTTTCACCCATGACAAAATGTGCAAATAATGTTTAGTGTGATCACTAATTAGACACTTTTGTTTAACTTTTGGTTGCATGAGTGAAGCTTCAACTGGAATAATTTAAATAATAAAATATGCAAATTGTATGCATTTGGTGCATCTTACACAATGGTTGTTTAGTTCCCAACAAAGCCTATACAATAGTAGCTAGGTACCATGGGTTTTAAATGTTATCTTGGCAACTTTACAGAGGTGAACACATGAGTACTGGTATGACTGCAAACTGGAGTTATTGTGATGCCTTATAATATATCAATATTTCTATTACTGATTGTTTTAAACTGGTGAGTGTGATTACATACAGGAGAGTAACTACAGGTGTCACAACTGAGATTTAACCAGTCCTTTTAGCAGGCCCACTTATCTAACCTTACAGAATCTCTCTATTTCACACATTTTGCTGCAGTTTACATGTAATAAGAAATAAATAAGGATAGAATAAGGTGTGATATATAGATATGTTTATACTTAACGTGTCTCGTATTTTCTGTGCTATATGTGACTCAAGAGTTTGGGCTTGACCTGAACTAAAAGTGCTAACCCTAATTGCAGCTCAAATCTGCCACTCCCAACCCCAGCAACGCTGCTTACTTGACACAGTTGTCAGACCCCGGGGCAAGCTGTGCCCAGTCTGCAGGTAAGAGGCTGTGGCTCTTGGAAAACTGTCCCTCTTTCTCTGCCCCACTCTCCAGACCATCTCCCTACCCTTCCCTCCCTCTTTCTCCCTCAGGATAAGAGCACATCTGCGCCTTGGTACTTTATGTTTCTCCATGTTAATAGATCTATAGAACTATTCCTAGATTAAAATGCAGCGAATTACGTAAAAATAAAACAATACTTTTTTGCATAGCAATCATGTTCCTATTTGGTAAGCTTACGTGTTGACCTGCAGCAGGTATAAATTTGCTGTGTTTAACCCCTTAATGACCGAGGACGTGCAGGGTACGTCCTCAAAAAAAAGGCAGTTAACGCCTGAGGACGTACCCTGCACGTCCTCGGTGTGGAAAGCAGCTGGAAGCGATCCTGCTCGCTTCCAGCTGCTTTCCGGTTATTGCAGTGATGCCTCGATATGGAGGCATCCTGCAATAACCATACATGGCCATCCGATGCAGAGAGAGCCACTCTGTGGCCCTCTCTGCACCGGACATCGATGGCCGGTATCGTTGGTGGGTGGGAGCCGAATTGGGAGGCGGGTGGGCGGCCATCGGTGTTGCGCGTGACGTCACGGGGGGCGGGATCGGGACCGTCGGGGGCGCGCACGGGCGCGCGCGCGTGCACGGGGGGGTGGCGGGCGGGCGCGTGCACGGGGCGGGAGCGGGTGGGAACCGCTACACTACAGAAAAGTAAAAAAGTAAAAGTAAAAAAAAAATTAAATAAACTTTTTTTCAAAACCATCTAAGGGATCTGGAAGGGGTTGGGGGTTGGTCTTGGGGGGGGGGAAAGCTACACTACAGAAAAGGGACATATTTTATTAAAAAAAAGCATTTTTTTTCACTAAACTGGGTACTGGCAGACAGCTGCCAGTACCCAAGATGGCGCACATTAAGTCAGAGGGGGAGGGTTAGAGAGCTGTTTAGTGGGGGATCAGTGAGGTTGGGGGCTAAGGGGGATCCCTACACAGAAGCATATGTAAATATGCTAACAAAAAATGCACAAAAAAGCCCAAATATACCTTTTATTTTAGTACTGGCAGAGTTTCTGCCAGTACTTAAGATGGCGGGGACATTTGTGGGGTAGGGGAGGGAAGAGAGATGTTTGGGAGGGATCAGGGGGTCTGATGTTTCAGGTGGGAGGCTGATCTTTACACTAAAGCTAAAATTAACCCTGCAAGCTCCCTACAAGCTACCTAATTAACCCCTTCACTGCTAGCCATAATACACGTGTGATGCGCAGCGCCATTTAGCAGCATTCTAATTACCAAAAAGCAACTCCAAAGTTATATATGTCTGCTATTTCTGAACAAAGGGGATCCCAGAGAAGCATTTGTGCCATAATTGCACAAGCTGTTTGTAAATTATTTCAGTGAGAAACCTAAAATTGTGAAAAATTTTACGTTTTTTTTAATTTGATCGCATTTGGCGGTGAAATGGTGGCATGAAATATACCAAAATGGGCCTAGATCAATACTTGGGGTTGTCTACTACACTACACTAAAGCTAAAATTACCCCAAAAAGCTCCCTAATTAACCCCTTCACTGCTGGGCATAACACACGTGTGGTGCGCAGTGGCATTTAGCGGCCTTCTAATTACCAAAAAGCAACTCCAAAGTCATATATGTCTGCTATTTCTGAACAAAGGGGATCCCAGAGAAGAATTTACAACCATTTATGCCATAATTGCACAAGCAGTATGTAAATAATTTCAGTGAGAAACTGAAAGTTTGTGAAAAAATTTGTGAAAAAGTGAACAATTTTTTGTATTTGATCGCATTTGGCGGTGAAATGGTGGCATGAAATATACCAAAATGGGCCTAGATCAATAATTTGGGATGTCTTCTAAAAAAAAATATATACATGTCAATGGATATTCAGGGATTCCTGAAAGATATTAGTGTTCGAATGTAACTAGCGTTAATTTTGAAAAAAAAATGGTTTGAAAATAGCAAAGTGCTACTTGTATTTATGGCCCTATAAGTTACAAAAAAAGCAAAGAAGATGTAAACATTGGGTATTTCTAAACTCAGGACAAAATTTAGAAACAATTTAGCATGGGTGTTTTTTGGTGGTTGTAGATATGTAACAGATTTTGGGGTTCAAAGTTAGAAAAAGTGTGTTTTTTTCCATTTTTCCTCATATTTTATAATTTTTTTATAGTAAATGATAAGATATGATGAAAATAATGGTATTTTTAGAAAGTCCCATTTAATGGCGAGAAAAACGGTATATAATATGTGTGGGTACAGTAAATGAGTAAGAGGAAAATTTCAGCTAAACACAAACACCGCAGAAATGTAAAAATAGTCTTGGTCCCAAACGGACAGAAAATGGAAAAGTGCTCTGGTCACTAAGGGGTTAAATATTAGATACAAATGGATATTATGTTTTTCTACAATGTGTGTCAGTGTGTCTGTGTTCCAGTGTATGTGTCCCTCTTTATGTCTGTCCCTCTGTGTGTGTCCCTGTGTGTGTGTTTGGCTGTGTCCCTCTGTGTGTATCATTTTATAGTGTATCTAATATCTCGGCACTCTGGCTCTGATACTAGCCGGTGCCTCCCCAGCCACTGACCTCACCGCACGTCACTGACACACACACACACACACACACACATATATACTCATAAATCAAGTTACTCTATTACCAAATAGTATTATATTATAACAAATTTATACTTCCTGATAAATCAGTGCCTTCACACTTCAAGTACCAAGAACCGTAAAAGTACTAGTGGATAGATGGCATCTGACCTCTGGAGTAAGACAAAAACCCCTTTCCAGAAGTGTAAACTCCCCCCTACATATTACTCTTCCTTTTCCTGCTTAAGGCCCCCTTGTTTAACCTATTTGAGGTGGTTAAACATAAATTTTAGTGCGGACCAGTCATGCATAAATCACTTGCTCTAATGAACATATCATTTTTGCATTAGAATGTCCCTTTAATGTTCTGCCTGGTCCTAAACTTCACATTTATTTGTCCAGTCCTGTTTTATATGATTTATATATAAATCACTGCATTGAGTGCAAGCTCTTGTGTTCAGACTTGTTATCCTTTCATAGACCGTAACCCGTCTCTTACAGAGTGGTTACTAACAGAGCACTAAAACCAGTTGTCACCATCTGTGAGGAGACCATGGGATAGGTCACAGAGACAAAAGGATTGGCTGTGGCAAAGATATGGGGGATGTTAGAAGTGCCTTGAGAAGGTTCACTGGGTGTTTCCAGGATAAATGACCACCTGGAGCTTCTGAAAGAACAGACCACTGCAGTCTGACCCCAGTAAGCCAGGGTAAGAGAAACATGGGCAGTGTCCAACCTCTTGTGTATTTGCTTGCTCTTTGTGTTACAGCTGGACTTTATTTTACATAAACTGAGTTCCACAAGAGTTAATCCATATTCACTTAATCTTTGAACTACCCATGAAGCTTTAATTTTTTTTTTAATTTTTTTTTTTAACCAATCTTAATTTTCTAAACAGGATCAGGACTAAACAAATGTATATTGAAAATAATAAACAGCTATTTTCTAAAGTAAAGAGCATAAACCTCAACAATCTAGTCCAGGTTATTGTGGCAACTTAGAGGTTAAACCAGATGTGCACTGCTTCTTGGCATGTTTAAATATCCCAGCATGCAGCTGGCTTTGATTCAGGCTACATCTTTGGCTATCGCTTTATACTTTTCTTTTATAAAAATTTTTTGCAGTAGCAGCAGGCCAAAGCAAATATTCCATCGTTAAGGACAGTGTAAATCAAAACTGCAATAACTCATGAAAAAAAAAAAGTTGCGGCTTCCACAGGGACCCGAGGAAAGGGAGGCCAGTAGCATACAATTAACAGAAAAAAATCTTGGTGGCTTGTTTGGGGTTCTTTGAGGAAAGGAAAATGCATTTTGGCAATTAATAAATAAAATGTATTATATACAAAACGGATTGAATTTGGGGACAGATAAAGCCACTGAAGGTGGGCTATCTATGAGGAAAACACATAGCATTGTTTTGTATTTTATCCCTTATATACAGTATCTCACAAAAGTGAGTACACCCCTAACATTTTTGTAAATATTTTGTTATATCTTTTCATGTGACAACACTGAAGAAATTAAACTTTGCTACAATGTTAAGTAGTAAGTGTACAGCCTGTATAACAGTGTACATTTGCTGTCCCCTCAAAATAACTCAACACACAGCCATTAAAGGGAAAGTATACTGTAAAAAATAAAATTGCTTTTTTTTACCAACTGCAGAGTAAAACATTTATGAAAATTAGCTTTTTAAGGTTTATTTGTGTATATTAAAGCTCTTATTTTGTGTTTTGAAGCCACAACCTAATAAAATGGGTTGAGCTTGTAGGTATAATCAGATCTCATTACTTTATCACATTGTGTATATATACTGTACATGCTACTTTATCTTATATCTGTCCATAAAACAATCAGTACTTGGAGAGAACAATGGAACATTTTATTACCTTATCTCTGCTATATCCCACTTGGTGTGTAATTTTTTCTGCTGGCTGTGTTTACAAAGCTTATCTATAGCTTGGACCTGCGGCCACAAACTTTCAGAATAGGTGGGGATACCACATGCTAAATCAACTATTTCAAATGCCAATATAAGGGTAAAGGAGCTACTTGTAAATAATTTAATACACTCCAGCAGGTTAAGTGGATCATTGGGAACAAATTAAAGGGAAGAATTTTTTTGAGTAAACTGTCCCTTTAATGTCTAAACTGTTGGAAGCAAAATCCTATGAAATCCATTGGTGGGCGTGGCTTTTACTCTCATAATAGGCTTGCTTGATGGCTCTGCTGCAAAGTTTTCCCTAGATCTTTATTTATTTTTCTTTTCAAATATTGGCAACATGTATACTCAAGAAATTTCAGGTTTATTATAATTTATTATAACGGGAAACTCCAGCAGCACTAAAAGTACCAAAAGCTTAAGAAAATGTGTACCAAAAACATCTTACATCAAAAAGGAAAAAAGCAGGAAAAAAGGAGGGGCAAAGCCTTTTATAAATCGACCCCCCTAAATGTGGAAAAGTACCTGTATCGGTAATGATAATCAATACTGTTGTGTCTGTTGTGTCTCTTCTAGTTTTAAAAGCTTCAAGTGCTCCCTAAAGACTCTACTGTTCAGGGACGCATACAACCTACGCTAACCTTTCCTAATACCAGTTCCTCTTGTGAGCTGCTGGTGCAACGTCGCCCCCTGCAGATTTGTGGCCAATCGGCTGCCATCAGGGGGGTGTCAATCAACCTGATCGTACTCGATCGGGTTGAACTGCAGCAATGTCTGTCCGCCTGCTCAGAGCAGGCGGACAGGTTATGGAGCAGCGGTCTTTAGACCGCTGCTTCATAACTGCTGTTTCTGGCAAGCCTCACAAACGTTTTCACAAACTTTAGGTTTCTCACTTAAATGATTTACAAACAGCTTGTGCAGTTACGGCACAAATGGTTGTAAATGCTTCTCTGATCCCCTTTGTTCAGAAATAGCAGACATATATGGCTTTGGCATTGCTTTCTGGTAATTAGAAGGCCGCTAAATGCCGCTGCCCACCACACGTGTATTATGCCTAGCAGTGAAGGGGTTAATTAGGGAGCTGGTAGGGTTAATTTTAGCTTTAGTGTAGTAAACAACCCAAAGTATTGATCTAGGCCCATTTTGGTATATTTCATGTAGTGCTACATTCAACTCTCTTATAACCAAAGGAAAGGGTAGGTACCCCTGCTGAAGATATAACTCTCACACAATTCTCTCAGTCCCTTTGTTTGCTCCTGTTGATTTATGGTTTAATAAATCTTGTGTAACGACCGTAAACATTTTTACTATGTTAGAAAGCACCACAAAAGGCTTGTGGTGGGTGGTTGCAGGCACCATATTAAAAGAAAATGTTTAATTATATGCTGTAAAAAAAACTTTAAAACTTTGCAGTCTATTTTCATTATTTATTTTGTCACCATTTCTGGTAAAATAATTATAAAAATTGTGACATTTTAAATTCCTGTTAACGGGGAAGTGCAGACTTTAGACTTAACTCTGCTATGTTCCACACTGTCATTGACTGCAGAATAGATTCTAGTTACCCATTTATACCTGCTCCCTAATTGGCTTTAGCAGAGAAGGAAACATAAGTTACAACATGACGGCAGCATTGCTTTATTGATGCTAACATTTTACACTAATTTTTTCAATATTAATATAATTAATAAAAAATACATCTGTGTATTATTCTCATTCAAATTTTTGCTTTGAATATATCATTCTGTTGAAGCGCATGTGCCCATGCGCGAAACGCGTCAGTTAGTAGGTGCATCCATGACTTACTGTTAACTGCCTGAATAAACCATCTTTTGCACTGGCATCCTGGTTCCAGTCTTCGTCTTCTTTTCCTTGTTAGCATTTATTTAGTATTTAATCAAATATAAAAGGTATTGACTTTATACACCATGCATTTGAAAGTATTTTTTTAGACAATTCTGAGTTCAATTTGTTTCAATTGATATTAAAATAGCTTTTTGTGTACAGTGTCATTGTAAGTTGCATTTTTAATTATTCACACCTTACTTGAGTATCTTTGGTCACTGTCTGAGAAAGACAACTCCCGACCATGACAAACCTTTTAGAAGCATAAAAACAAAGATTAATATCCTTGTGAATAAACTGTACACAAGTATGTGCAATTTCAGTGGCACTCACTAGGCATGATGGGAAAAAAGTGTTTAGATAGGAGTGACTGTGCACATATCAGTAAGTCTGTGTTTAAAGTGACATTTAGTGGAAACTGAAAAGGACATCAGTACAATTCAGTTTGTTAAAAAGGGTTTCTGCAGTACATTCTAACAACCATAAATCTGTTTAGTACGAACTATCACTGTATTAGAGACAGCTGTTACTATACAGACGACCTGCAGAGCAAATTTACTGAGCAACTGCAAGCTCTGAATGTGAGTACCAGAAGCTAAGTCTGTGTTCTCTGCAGTCACCTGCACAGTAAAAATCATGACATAAACAGTGACAGAATTTACTAGAAATATTTATGATTAAAGGGATAGAAAGGCCATAAATGTAAACATGTTTGCAATATACTTTCATCAGCAAAAATGCTTCTAGTAAAAGATATTACTGTTTTTCTGCAGCGTACACACCCGGCATCGCTAAATGCTGACAGCATTTAACATTGCACAAGCATTTCTTGTGAAATGCTTGTGCAATGCTGCCCCCTGCACTTTTGCAAACGATAGGCCGCTAGCAGGGATGCTTCTTAAAGGGAACCCGGAAACTTCGGGGGGTAGATTGCAGCATTTGCTGCTTGTTAAAACTACTCCCACGCCTGCTCAGAGTGCTAAAGATGGTGTTTTATTGTTTCTAAATACATCATTTGTGTCGTACAAGCTGCTACTGACTCTCTGAGTAGGTGAGGTGTTTGAATACTGGTGCACGGCCCCTCTAGAAGCATTTTTGCTAATGGATGTATATTAGAAAACTGCTTCATTTTCAAATTGAAATGCCCCCATGCACATTTCATTTTTTACCTTTCTATGCCTTTAAGATTGTGCACGGATGTGCATTATAATTTTCCCTGGAATGTCCATTTCATCTAAACATTTTGAAAGGAACATTCTAGTACAGTTTGCTTTTTTAGAAATGTTTCTAGTAATGCTTAAACCGTAAATTCTATTTATTGTGCGGCATTCTGCAGAACAGGATGTTGTAGGATGTGAATACTTACATTCCTAGATAATGCCTCACAAACGTTTTCACAAACTTTAGGTTTCTCACTTAAATGATTTACAAACAGCTTGTGCAGTTACGGCACAAATGGTTGTAAATGCTTCTCTGATCCCCTTTGTTCAGAAATAGCAGACATATATGGCTTTGGCATTGCTTTCTGGTAATTAGAAGGCCGCTAAATGCCGCTGCCCACCACACGTGTATTATGCCTAGCAGTGAAGGGGTTAATTAGGGAGCTGGTAGGGTTAATTTTAGCTTTAGTGTAGTAAACAACCCAAAGTATTGATCTAGGCCCATTTTGGTATATTTCATGTAGTGCTACATTCAACTCTCTTATAACCAAAGGAAAGGGTAGGTACCCCTGCTGAAGATATAACTCTCACACAATTCTCTCAGTCCCTTTGTTTGCTCCTGTTGATTTATGGTTTAATAAATCTTGTGTAACGACCGTAAACATTTTTACTATGTTAGAAAGCACCACAAAAGGCTTGTGGTGGGTGGTTGCAGGCACCATATTAAAAGAAAATGTTTAATTATATGCTGTAAAAAAAACTTTAAAACTTTGCAGTCTATTTTCATTATTTATTTTGTCACCATTTCTGGTAAAATAATTATAAAAATTGTGACATTTTAAATTCCTGTTAACGGGGAAGTGCAGACTTTAGACTTAACTCTGCTATGTTCCACACTGTCATTGACTGCAGAATAGATTCTAGTTACCCATTTATACCTGCTCCCTAATTGGCTTTAGCAGAGAAGGAAACATAAGTTACAACATGACGGCAGCATTGCTTTATTGATGCTAACATTTTACACTAATTTTTTCAATATTAATATAATTAATAAAAAATACATCTGTGTATTATTCTCATTCAAATTTTTGCTTTGAATATATCATTCTGTTGAAGCGCATGTGCCCATGCGCGAAACGCGTCAGTTAGTAGGTGCATCCATGACTTACTGTTAACTGCCTGAATAAACCATCTTTTGCACTGGCATCCTGGTTCCAGTCTTCGTCTTCTTTTCCTTGTTAGCATTTATTTAGTATTTAATCAAATATAAAAGGTATTGACTTTATACACCATGCATTTGAAAGTATTTTTTTAGACAATTCTGAGTTCAATTTGTTTCAATTGATATTAAAATAGCTTTTTGTGTACAGTGTCATTGTAAGTTGCATTTTTAATTATTCACACCTTACTTGAGTATCTTTGGTCACTGTCTGAGAAAGACAACTCCCGACCATGACAAACCTTTTAGAAGCATAAAAACAAAGATTAATATCCTTGTGAATAAACTGTACACAAGTATGTGCAATTTCAGTGGCACTCACTAGGCATGATGGGAAAAAAGTGTTTAGATAGGAGTGACTGTGCACATATCAGTAAGTCTGTGTTTAAAGTGACATTTAGTGGAAACTGAAAAGGACATCAGTACAATTCAGTTTGTTAAAAAGGGTTTCTGCAGTACATTCTAACAACCATAAATCTGTTTAGTACGAACTATCACTGTATTAGAGACAGCTGTTACTATACAGACGACCTGCAGAGCAAATTTACTGAGCAACTGCAAGCTCTGAATGTGAGTACCAGAAGCTAAGTCTGTGTTCTCTGCAGTCACCTGCACAGTAAAAATCATGACATAAACAGTGACAGAATTTACTAGAAATATTTATGATTAAAGGGATAGAAAGGCCATAAATGTAAACATGTTTGCAATATACTTTCATCAGCAAAAATGCTTCTAGTAAAAGATATTACTGTTTTTCTGCAGCGTACACACCCGGCATCGCTAAATGCTGACAGCATTTAACATTGCACAAGCATTTCTTGTGAAATGCTTGTGCAATGCTGCCCCCTGCACTTTTGCAAACGATAGGCCGCTAGCAGGGATGCTTCTTAAAGGGAACCCGGAAACTTCGGGGGGTAGATTGCAGCATTTGCTGCTTGTTAAAACTACTCCCACGCCTGCTCAGAGTGCTAAAGATGGTGTTTTATTGTTTCTAAATACATCATTTGTGTCGTACAAGCTGCTACTGACTCTCTGAGTAGGTGAGGTGTTTGAATACTGGTGCACGGCCCCTCTAGAAGCATTTTTGCTAATGGATGTATATTAGAAAACTGCTTCATTTTCAAATTGAAATGCCCCCATGCACATTTCATTTTTTACCTTTCTATGCCTTTAAGATTGTGCACGGATGTGCATTATAATTTTCCCTGGAATGTCCATTTCATCTAAACATTTTGAAAGGAACATTCTAGTACAGTTTGCTTTTTTAGAAATGTTTCTAGTAATGCTTAAACCGTAAATTCTATTTATTGTGCGGCATTCTGCAGAACAGGATGTTGTAGGATGTGAATACTTACATTCCTAGATAATGCCTCACAAACGTTTTCACAAACTTTAGGTTTCTCACTTAAATGATTTACAAACAGCTTGTGCAGTTACGGCACAAATGGTTGTAAATGCTTCTCTGATCCCCTTTGTTCAGAAATAGCAGACATATATGGCTTTGGCATTGCTTTCTGGTAATTAGAAGGCCGCTAAATGCCGCTGCCCACCACACGTGTATTATGCCTAGCAGTGAAGGGGTTAATTAGGGAGCTGGTAGGGTTAATTTTAGCTTTAGTGTAGTAAACAACCCAAAGTATTGATCTAGGCCCATTTTGGTATATTTCATGTAGTGCTACATTCAACTCTCTTATAACCAAAGGAAAGGGTAGGTACCCCTGCTGAAGATATAACTCTCACACAATTCTCTCAGTCCCTTTGTTTGCTCCTGTTGATTTATGGTTTAATAAATCTTGTGTAACGACCGTAAACATTTTTACTATGTTAGAAAGCACCACAAAAGGCTTGTGGTGGGTGGTTGCAGGCACCATATTAAAAGAAAATGTTTAATTATATGCTGTAAAAAAAACTTTAAAACTTTGCAGTCTATTTTCATTATTTATTTTGTCACCATTTCTGGTAAAATAATTATAAAAATTGTGACATTTTAAATTCCTGTTAACGGGGAAGTGCAGACTTTAGACTTAACTCTGCTATGTTCCACACTGTCATTGACTGCAGAATAGATTCTAGTTACCCATTTATACCTGCTCCCTAATTGGCTTTAGCAGAGAAGGAAACATAAGTTACAACATGACGGCAGCATTGCTTTATTGATGCTAACATTTTACACTAATTTTTTCAATATTAATATAATTAATAAAAAATACATCTGTGTATTATTCTCATTCAAATTTTTGCTTTGAATATATCATTCTGTTGAAGCGCATGTGCCCATGCGCGAAACGCGTCAGTTAGTAGGTGCATCCATGACTTACTGTTAACTGCCTGAATAAACCATCTTTTGCACTGGCATCCTGGTTCCAGTCTTCGTCTTCTTTTCCTTGTTAGCATTTATTTAGTATTTAATCAAATATAAAAGGTATTGACTTTATACACCATGCATTTGAAAGTATTTTTTTAGACAATTCTGAGTTCAATTTGTTTCAATTGATATTAAAATAGCTTTTTGTGTACAGTGTCATTGTAAGTTGCATTTTTAATTATTCACACCTTACTTGAGTATCTTTGGTCACTGTCTGAGAAAGACAACTCCCGACCATGACAAACCTTTTAGAAGCATAAAAACAAAGATTAATATCCTTGTGAATAAACTGTACACAAGTATGTGCAATTTCAGTGGCACTCACTAGGCATGATGGGAAAAAAGTGTTTAGATAGGAGTGACTGTGCACATATCAGTAAGTCTGTGTTTAAAGTGACATTTAGTGGAAACTGAAAAGGACATCAGTACAATTCAGTTTGTTAAAAAGGGTTTCTGCAGTACATTCTAACAACCATAAATCTGTTTAGTACGAACTATCACTGTATTAGAGACAGCTGTTACTATACAGACGACCTGCAGAGCAAATTTACTGAGCAACTGCAAGCTCTGAATGTGAGTACCAGAAGCTAAGTCTGTGTTCTCTGCAGTCACCTGCACAGTAAAAATCATGACATAAACAGTGACAGAATTTACTAGAAATATTTATGATTAAAGGGATAGAAAGGCCATAAATGTAAACATGTTTGCAATATACTTTCATCAGCAAAAATGCTTCTAGTAAAAGATATTACTGTTTTTCTGCAGCGTACACACCCGGCATCGCTAAATGCTGACAGCATTTAACATTGCACAAGCATTTCTTGTGAAATGCTTGTGCAATGCTGCCCCCTGCACTTTTGCAAACGATAGGCCGCTAGCAGGGATGCTTCTTAAAGGGAACCCGGAAACTTCGGGGGGTAGATTGCAGCATTTGCTGCTTGTTAAAACTACTCCCACGCCTGCTCAGAGTGCTAAAGATGGTGTTTTATTGTTTCTAAATACATCATTTGTGTCGTACAAGCTGCTACTGACTCTCTGAGTAGGTGAGGTGTTTGAATACTGGTGCACGGCCCCTCTAGAAGCATTTTTGCTAATGGATGTATATTAGAAAACTGCTTCATTTTCAAATTGAAATGCCCCCATGCACATTTCATTTTTTACCTTTCTATGCCTTTAAGATTGTGCACGGATGTGCATTATAATTTTCCCTGGAATGTCCATTTCATCTAAACATTTTGAAAGGAACATTCTAGTACAGTTTGCTTTTTTAGAAATGTTTCTAGTAATGCTTAAACCGTAAATTCTATTTATTGTGCGGCATTCTGCAGAACAGGATGTTGTAGGATGTGAATACTTACATTCCTAGATAATGCCTGCCCCAAGTATATTAGTGTAATTCAAAAGGCCACTTGTATCCTCTGAATAGTCACATGGTATTTTAATACTTATAATGGATCCACAGCAATATGTTAAAATTCTATGTGCATAAAGAAGAATATAGATTCAAATGAAAAATTGTATGTTAGTAAGAAAGTGGTTGGAAAATATCATTAAAGGGAACTTAAATCATAATTAGACATTCATGATTTAGACAGAGCATACAATTTTAAGCAACTTTCCAATTTACTTCTATTATTTAATTTGCTTCCCTTTCTTGTTATCCTTTGCTGAAAGTTTTATATAGGTAAACTCGGGAGCAGCAAAGAGCCTAGGTTCTAGCTGCTGATTGGCTGTCATTGGCTCACCCAATTCAGTTAGAAACCAGTAGTGCATTGCTGCTCCTTCAACAAATGATACCAAGAGAATGAAACAAATTTGATAATAGAAGTAAACTGGAAAGTTGTTAAAAATTGTATGTTTTACCTAAATCATGAAATAATTATTTGGAGTTTCATGTCCCTTTAAGGTTTACTAGTCAGAGGAGAACAAGGAAAGGAAAGAGGCGCCGTATGTGTGAATCAATAACCCGCTAGGTATAAGCACAAAGAAGATTCAGGGTACTCACATGGTGTAAAGGCACCCAATTGTGCCAGAAGAGGCAGGCTGGTTTTCAACAGCAGACCAGCTAGCTGAACCAAGGCAAAGACTGGATGCACAGGTATGGTGTTTCCCAGAAATATGACTGGGCCCAGGTGTAGCTTCACTACTACCAAAAGTAGCAGTCAGGAGGATGAGTAGGGAGGGTGTACCAAACCTTCCCAAGGTAGCATAGAGAAATGCACACAGCAATGAGAGTTACTAATTAAAAAAATGTTTAATATAACAATAAAAACAGAATTGAAATCAACCCATGCTATGGTGTGCATAATCAAGCAATGCCTGATGAATTGGTGGAAACCGTGAAACGCGTTGCATTGCTTGATTATGCACACCATAGCATGAGTTGTTTAATTCTGTTTTTATTGTTATATTAAATAATTTTTTAATTAGTAACTCTCATTGCTGTGTGCATTTCTCTACGCTACCTTGGGAAGGTTTGGTACACCCTCCCTCCTCATCCTTCTGACTGCTACTTTTGGTAGTAGTGAAGCTACACCTGTGCCCAGTCATCTTTCTGGGAAATACCATACCTGTGTATCAAGTCTTTGCCTTGGTTCAGCTAGCTGGTCTGCTGTTGAAAACCAGCCTGCCTCTTCTGGCGCAATTGGGTGCCTTTACACCATGTGAGTACCCTGAATCTTCTTTGTGCTTATACCTAGTGGGTGATTGATTCACACATACGGCGCCTCTTTCCTTTCCTTGTTAACTACAGAGTTGCTGACCCTTTGTGGTGAAGTAAGAGTGCTGCCCTTCCTGTACGGATTAATTCTACTACAATCAAGAATCACATTACATTTCAAGGACTTTCCTTGGGACTGGGTGACTATATTGATACACCATCCGTTTGGTATTGTGTTAAGAGACATTGGTCTTATAAAAAGAGCTTTGCACTTGTATTGATAGATTATATATATATATTACACACACACACATATATATATATATACTGTATATATACCTTCAATTGCTATGAGAGTCTGCATATCCATTTAAGATATTGTAGCATTATATATAGCGCCTTCTAGAGGTTAAATAGACCCTTTCTTTTTCTTAGTCAGAGGAGAACAATTACTAGTCAAGGGAAAAAGTTACTAGCCCAATCAATGATGAAGATAGTTTCTTTATTTTTCTTGCCCACTACAATTTCTTACTCATTTGGGACTGGAGGAAATGTTAGCCCCAGTGGGTGTTTTATTGGGTAAAATAGTAGATGTGTTTTATGAGAATAAAATGGGTATTTTACCATTGCTTTACATACCCCAGGCTTAATTTTGCTGATATAAACAAAAAAATCAAGAATTATTTTATCAATTTATTTGTATATTTAAATATGGCAAAACATAGCAGAGCTAGATTATTTTACTTATGCCATTTATATTAAAGTTTTGAGAACAGGCAAATGACTGACCCACTACTTTTATGTGCCATAAGCACAATTTCCCCAGGCAAAATTCTAAGCTCAGTGCTTCCTAATCTTAAACTGTAAAAAACCCACCTAGGTAAAGTAGTAACGAAGTTTGCGATAGAGCACATATAGCGACTTACCCTGTCAGATCTGTGCCTGGAATTATCCATGAAGCTTGATGGGAGACAGACTCTCTATGCAGGCAGTGCTATGGTTTTATTAGAATTTTGACTGTATTTTTTTATTACACTTTGCATCTGATGGGTTAAAATTTGTACACAGTAAATATTTAGCTAAAAGTATTAGTAAGGAGCAACAAAGAGAAGGCGAACGTCATCCTTAAATGAGTTCTAAATGGGGAATAGCAGTGGGCAGCAATATATGATTCATAAGTCAGCAGCCTTGTTCATTCAAACACTTTTCATCCAGTGAGTCAGAATTGAAGCATGCAGAGAATGACGAAATCTGCAACTTATTATTTATTTTGCATATATTTATATATATATATTGCTTCATGTAGGTCACTCTGGTATTATGTTTTACTGGTCCCTTATTGTTTCTCAGGTTTCCCGCCCCCCCAATACAATGATTTCCGCAAGGGACGTAAAGATATTTTTACAACCAAGTCTAGTATTAGTTTTATTCAGTTAAAGATTATTAAAAGCATCATTAAAAACATTATTAAAAAGTGAATGTTTTGGTGAAAAAAACTAAAACAGATTGGTTGGTAAAGGTATAACATTTAAAGCTGTCTTAATATTGTGATGTATTTTGAACATGCTCTTAGAAAGCAAACAACTGTTAAAAAATAAAGACTTAGCAATTTAACAGCAGTGGTTTGTGGGATTTGTAGTCCCTGATATTAGTCTGTGTAGTAAATGTTGTGGCCTGAAAGAACAGGGATACACTTCACAGAATACGCACAAACTACACACAGCACTTGCATGCACACACATATACAGTACATTCACAATGGTCAAAACATTGTATGTTAATGTCAGAGTGTAACATTGCTTTGCAATGTCCTTAGTTGCTGAGAGCTTTATGCACATCCCCATTCTTTTCAGTTTCTCAGTTTACATGAGGTTATCATGAGCAGTGGCTGTGTCTGTTTTTATAAAAAAAAAAGTCCAAGAGAAATATCTACTAAGTCCCATTAATATAGTAGATGGGGTTGAAAAAATACCGAAGTCCATCGAGTTCAACCTATACAAATCTAACATACTTGCAAAAAAGCTCCAGTTGAGCTTCTGGTGTAGACTGTCCCTTTAAAGGGAGACTGAACCCAATTTTTTTCTGCAGATATGCAATTTTAAACAACTTTCTAATTTACTCTTATTATCAAATTTTCTTCATTCTCTTGGTATCTTTATTTGAAAAGCAAGAATGTACGTTTAAATGCCGGCCCATTTTTGGTGAACAACCTGGGTTGTTATTACTGATTGGTGGATTAACCAATAAACAAGTGCTGTCCAGGGTACTGAACAAATAATGTCTGGCCCCTTAGGTTAGATGCCTTCTCTTTCCAATAAAGATAGCAAGAGAACAGAGAAAAATTGATAATAGGAGTAAATTAGAAAGTTGCTTAAAATTGCATGCTCTATCTAACGAAAGAAAACATTTGGGTTCAGTGTCCCTTTAAATTAATCCAATTAAAAGGTAACCCATTTAACACAAGCAATCATATTCATGAATTCTGTTTCTAACCAGAAATGTATCCAAAACATTTTTAAATGTATCTAAGGTATTGGCATTCACTACCTCCTTTTGCTAATGAGTTCTTGTAAACATGTAAGTTTTCTATCATTCATGTATATTATATTTTTTGCAAAGATGTGAAGCAACAAATATTGAAATTGAAACTAGCAGAAATGTATTTTTGGACAAATGGTATTGTAGTGTCCATTGCTGATTTGCTGATAGGCACAACTTATATATATGGAATAAGATTGCTGTCAAAAAGACAAGCCTGTATGACTCCTTCCAATTGTACATACATTGTGACATCCAAATACACATTTCAATTTTCAAATACAAATTTGTTTTTTGGAATTATACTTGTTTTTTTTGGAAATACAATATTTTTTTTCCTTTTGGAAGTAGACTTCTAGCATGTGTCAAAACACTGTCAAAAATAAATTCTAGTTCCCATTTTGCTAAAGGACTTGTGATGTCACAGCAAGTCAGCTCAGTAGTTTGCCTAGGAACTAGCTGATCTTTTGCTTTCAGTTAAATGTGGAGAAATGGCTGACAATCCCAGCACTTCAACATCTCAGGTACACTTTTTAACATTTATCATGTAACATACAACGTGGCTTAACATGCCAGAAGTAATATATCTCATTTGAATAGTACAACACTATACAGAGGAATATTGATTTTGGTGTTTTAATTACAGTTTTCATAGTAGCAGCAAAAACTCATGTTAGTATCTGGTCTTCTTTCAGAGTATGTTTTTTATGTTCTATCATACAACAGGATTTAAAGGGATAGAAAGGTCAAAATTCAAAAGTGCATGGGTTCATTTAAATTTGAAAAAGAAGCATTTTTGCAAAATACTTCCAGTAGCAAAACATGAGTGCTTGGGCACCAGTATTTAAACACCACACCTTTGCAGAGAGTCAGCGGTGGCTTGTATGACGCAAATTATGTCTTCATAGAAGAAATACACACCATTGACAACTCTTTCAGCAGGTGTGGCGTTTGAATACTGGTGAACAGGCTCTCCCAGGATATGTGCGTATGCTGCCGAAAAACAGTAATAACTTTTACTAGAAGCATTTTTTCTAATGGAAGTATATTGCGAAAATGCTTCTATTTAAAATGGGAATGCACCCATGCAAATATCAATTTTGACTTTTCTATCCCTTTAACATGCCAAATATACTTATTCTGCCTTGTTTTATAATAATAATGTTCTATGGAATATTGATTTGTAATCTAAAATAATGTATTTGAAAATTTGAGATTTGTATTCGTATGTCACAATTTATGTACAATAAGAAAAATCACCCACGCTTGTCTTTTCTTCATAATTGAAAAGAGTGCACAGCTGCATTCATTACTTTTGGGAATTCAGAACCTGGCCATCAGGAGGAGGTAAAGACACCCCAGCCAAAGGCTGAAATACCTCCCCCACTTCCCTCATCCCCCAGTCATTCTTTGCCTTTCGTCCCAGGAGGTTGGCAGAGAAGTGTCAGAAGTTTTCGATAGTCTCTTATGGAGGGTAGAATTCTTCGGCATGGGACTGGAGTTTTAAGTAGTCCTGTCAGCCTGCGAAACCATCATGATTCATATTAACAGCTCCACAAGCAATCAGCGTTGATGAGTTTTGCTGGCTGCTTTTTCCTCTCAAGTCCATGGCAGAAGTGACGCTACCATCTGTCACACTTGAAGGGCTGTGTTCCTGTTCCATGGCGTAGATTCCGGTAAGATCGTTTCATTTTACTTTCATCATGGATGTATTGTAATTTCAGCTGTTTATCCGTGAGGAGCTACAACCTTTTCAGGGATAACTTTAACATAGGGTCTCAGTGAGGCTCCTTATTGTATCTCGGAATCAAGGGTTAATATCTCCTGAGGGGTGTTATTGAACAGAGGGGTTTATAATCATGTTTGTTATCTGATTCTGTCTGCTACTATGTAGTGTTGCTTCGGCTTATGGCGATTTTGGAACATAACGGCCTATATCTAGTGACGCAGCAATTTTGGCTTTCAATTTCTGCTCTCCTGACCGTGTGGCGACGAATAAATCTTGGTCTGTTGGTGTCTGGTTCCCTGGAGGTGGTGAGTGCCCCAGCCATTGGGGGTGTAAGTTGGTCCATTTTTTATTTAATATCCCAGTTGTGGAGGATTCTGATTTTTTGGAGATGGATGTCTCTGATTCAGATTCTACTTCTTGTGAAGAATATGAATTGGCCCGGGTGATACATCAGTTATGTTCCGAATACTGTTTTAGAGTGCTCTGTTCCTCGGGGAAGCAGGTGCCCAGAGAGCCATCCGCCTCTGTGGATTCTATTTCCCACAAGGCGAGTTCCCTACCACCTACTCTTACTATGCATGCAGGTAACCCAAACACTACTTTTCATTCTATGGAGAGTGGCCTGTTCCCACTGGAGGTTACGACATGGTTCCACATGGCCATATCTTTGGCGCTGGTGCATCTGCACCTCCCAGGAGTGTGCTTACGATATTGTCCGTGTTCTGTTAACCGGGGCTCGTCAGTCGTGGGTTCGTCTGGTCCAGGGGGTCAACCTTCGGAGCCAGTGTTTTCTTTTGTCCCGGTGGAGGTATGTTGCGCCTTTCATTATAGACAAGCGCACCTTCGTGTTCTACTGAGGCACGTTTTGGCGTTGCTGGAGGATTCCACTCTTAATGGGTCTGATGATGCTCAGTCTTAATCTTCGACTGGCTTGCTTGCATAGACATAAGGGGATGAAGTAATCTTCTCCTGGGCGATAACCTACGGTTTGCCTTATCTTTTATTTTAATCCGATGAGGATGATTTATTTGGTCTAAAGCTCATGTTGTTGTGATGTTTAGTTAGGGAACCTTCGTCTCTGGAATTGATACTCACGATTTTGTGGTTGCACTGTTTACTTTGAAGACGTACTAGTCTTATGTTCTGTCTGACTGTTCTTTATCCCTCCATCTCGGGGGAGACTCTATGTGGCCTTGACAGTGCTGGGGCCCTTGGTTTCAGGCTGTTCCAGACTGGGTACAAATCCTTCTGTCTTTGAGGCCTAGTTCAGACACGTGGTGCCTTTTTATGTCTGGCTGGTCCGGTGAGGGTGCCTAGTGATCACAATATGATTTGTGTTGTTTACTTGTTATTTTACAAGCTTGAACTAGCATCCTGAGAGGACTTGATGGTCCGTGGTTGCTTAGGGGCATGGGGGATTGGTTCAGGCCTCATTCGCCTTTCAATCTAGTGAGCCAGAGACTATGTTGAGATCTGCGGCGACATGCTCAGTCTTTTCCGGGAACTAGAGTGTTCCTTCCCGTTGTGGGTTGGAGGCTTGGAGGATTTAGGTCCTTCATACCGCTGTTCTTACGGTTTTGCCTTCCATGATGTGTTTGGAAGTGTCCTTTTAGGACTTGTTCCTTTTAGAGGCTCTCTTCCTTTGGGTCGAGACTTTCTGGACTTCGTCCGTTTTTTCTGGAGGCTTTGGCCGCTTAATTAGAAAGTGAAGGCCGTGAGGCTCTGTCTTCCTTCGGGAGTTAGTCGTCTCCATATCAGGGGCGATAGGAGATGTTGTCTCTTTTTCCAAGTTTTTTGCTTAGAGGGTGTTTTTTCTTCCTGAGCTTGGGATGCTTTGCTTTCTTCTCCCTTGGGTGAGGTCCTCTGGAACGTTAATCTGAAAGGATTATGGAGACTAGCCTTTCCTTTCTACTCTCTTACAGGTGACATTTACCTTTGTGCTGCCCTTGGTGCCTTTGAGCTCTAGAGAAATTGCGTGACTTTGTCGTGGCCTAGCATCTTGTTGGGGGGGTGTTGACCTCCGGCCAAGGGTGTTCTCTTGCCTTTAGGCTGGGAATTACGACTGTGAGGTCTGATTGCTTCAGACGGGGTATCTTGTGTTCCCTGGGGGGGGGGGGGGGGTTGTTCGTTCTAGGACGATTCTGGGTCCCAGGTCCAGGGTTCTTGTCTTGGATCCTTCTTGGATGTTTGGAGACTTATGATCCTGTGGACTGGTTCGGGATGACCCACTTTTTTTAGGGACCCTATGTTGCGAGGGCTTGCAAGCAGGAAGGCCAGAGTTCACATCCACCTTCGGGTACTGGTTATAAACTTTAAGGCCTGACTTGTCCTTCGGACGGAGTGTGCTCCTCTTCATGGGGAGTTTTTTCTCTGTTGGGTCAACAGTGGTGTCTGGATGATTTTTTCATTCGGTCTGTGTTTTGATCATACTATGGCTTCATGTCTTGTGGCCATGTACGCTGTTCTTATCTGTGCCCTTCCCTTTTGAGGGGATAGTTTGTCTTCCTTATGAGCTGGGGTTTCCTGTCTCTGGAGGGTCATTGTCCTGCCCTGTGTGTAGAAGGTTGGATCAGGTGGCTTATTTCTGTAAGGGGCAGCATCTGCTGCTCTGTGGGATCTGTTCCACCTTTTGGAAATTGATCTCTCAACGTAAAGACTGTCTAAGAAAGTTGTGACAGGTCTTCCTACGGATATATTGCACTTTTCTCTGTTCCAGGTCCTAGGGGGTTCTCCTTGGGAGTGCCTTATTTTGGAGGAGCGGATTGGGTTGGCACCCGAGCTCTGTTGGGGTGGGTGAGTCCCCCCTTTTTCCATTCCCTGGGGACTTGTGGTTGGGGTCTTTCTGTCCCCCCTGTCTATCAGACATGTCTGTCGCTTGGGCTGGTCCGGTGTTGGAGCAGGATCTGAGATCTTGTGCTCTACTATTTCGTCTTCTGAGTTTTCGAGGTACGGTAAGCCTCTTTGAGGTTTCTCCTTTCTCCACATTCAAGATTTGTGGGAAGGACTGGCGATTTCTAGATAGCCTGCCATGTTATCCGCTGGTTACTGGATACTTAGCAATCTGAAGGATCCTATCTTCAGCTGCTTTCTACTTGCCCTGCAAGTATTTAAGTTTCAGAGTCATTTTTAGATGACTGCAGCTTGCAGTGTTTTTGCTTCAGGTGTTGTTCGTCAGACCTATCTGAGCTTGCTGCACGAGGTTTCGTTTCTGATTATTTCGGTATTCTGAGCTACCTTTTTGTGACTTGGGGACCTTCGTCTTCAGTTGCTTCTAGAGTGTGGTTGCACTGTATTAGGGGAAGATCCTCTCTCTGTTCAGATTCCCGGCCTTATCCCGTGGTTTCTGTATTTCTGGGGTCTGGGCGTTGCCTCCCCTTGTTTCTATGAGACTGGTTGGGTCTCTGTTAGCTGACCCGGTTTCTCATGTTTTTTGCTCTGTGTGTGTGCCCTTTTTAGTTTTTTTTTCTGGAGTTCCTTATGCTAAGTTAGCTTAGCATACTAATGCACTGTGGCTACTCTGCACTGTAGCAAACCAAGGGTTGCAAGTTTGATCCCCGGCAAGGTCTACTCAGTGTTTCCTCCTTTCGAGGTTGATAAAATGAGCAGCGCCTTGAGTCCCTTAAAGGGGATTAGCTGCGCTTTACAAGTACAATCATGTTTTCTCTGTGTCTTTTTTTCTTTGTGGAAGAATACGGTAGTTTGTTCCCTTTCTTTAGTAAGGGATGTGTTGTTTGGAGACCGACTGCTGGGCGACGGTGTCTCCTTGGAGGCTATTGACTCAGTCGAGTCTAGTTCCTGCGGTCTTTAGCAAGGCTTATGGACTATCTGCGGGTCAGTGTCCTTGGGCCTTTTCCTTTTTTCAAAGTTGTTCTCGGCTTCGGACGAAGCGGGATTTTGTTGGGTAGGGGTTTTCAGGCCTGGTGCACTCAGAATGGGCTGCCTCTTGTACCCTCCCGTTTTTGCTTTCAGTGTCCTCTATAGCTTGGGTATTGTTTTCTCAAAAGTAATGAATGCAGCTGTGGACTCTTTCTATTTATGAAGAAAAACTTAAATTATGCTTACCTGATCATTTTCTTTTCTTCAGATGGAAAGAGTCCACAGCTCCCTGCCCGTATTTTTTCTGTGGGGCGTCTGTTATTTTTGTTCTTCTGGCACCTTTTCACCCTGATATTTCTTCTTCTGTTCCTTGTTCCCTCGGCAGAATGACTGGGGGATGAGGGAAGTGGGGGAGGTATTTAAGCCTTTGGCTGGGGTGTCTTTGTCTCCTCCTGGTGGCCAGGTTCTGAATTCCCAAAAGTAATGAATGCAGCTGTGGACTCTTTCCATCTGAAGAAAAGAAAATTATCAGGTAAGCATAATTTATGTTTTTTTATAACAATCTTATTCCATATATATCTGTATCAGGATAAACCTTTGTTTTATTTATATATATATATATATATAATTTATTTATTTTTTTACTGTTTAAAATACCATTTTTAGGCATAAAAAAAAGAAATATTCCTATAAATCTGTATATTGCAGAAACTGTAAGACCTTGTTTAAAGACATTACGGATATAGATGACTGACCATGGGGTACTACTCATATACTTGGGTTTCAGACGCATAAGAAAGATTTGCGTTCTGATCTTAAGGCATGTCCCAATACAGCATTAAAACATAAAGGATAGAAATAATTATATATCCAATCAGCTACAACTTGAAAATATATGAAGTGTTTTATGGGAAAAATGATAATGTTACATAGCTGATAGAAATGCATAATTGATACAAAGAATATAACGTTTCCGCTGGGAAAACTGTAAAGGGCCATTGGATGTTACAAGCAGAAAATTATAAAAAAAAGACAAATGGATATTATATAAACTCAGACATGAAAGCATATAAGAATTCCTATCCACTATGCCAATTTGCTCCTTGCTGTAAAATCCTCAGGACTGATATGTTCCCAGACTTAATTTAGCCTTTAAATTTGTTGTTTCTCCGGTTTGCTATAAACTCCATACCTTATAGCATGACCTCTTGTTCTGGCACAAAAATACTGTGATTATATAATAACATTTCTATTTTACTATCAAAACTGGAATATTTTTAAAAAAATAAGATTGTTGGCTGAGGGATTTTTTTGCAGCTGTGTACACATCTATTTGTATTTGTTTTTAGGCTGAAGGGGCAATACCCCCTTTGATTCTGAAGTGTGTTATGTGGTGTAAGAGATGTGTGACATGAACTTGTAAATAAGTCCTTTTTTTTCTTTTCTTAAAGGGACATTAAACATATTGTATATATCAGCAATCACAAACAAAAACACAAGTTTTACAATAATGTAATAATGTAGTTTTACAGTATTTACAGTTTATAGTGCTTTGCATATGAATAACCGGTTAAGGATACTAATCTTAGGGACGGATGTAAATTAGCATGTGATCTGAGTGAACCAATAACAGTGTAGAATGTTTCAGATCAGTTACATTTTACCATACTTAAGTATTCTGGCAGTATTCCAGACTCTGTGAGAGGAAGTGGAACAATAACCTTTTTTATTGGTATTTTACAGCAAAAGATGACAAAATACATATTAAATGTGTTTTGCAATGATGTTTTATTTCCCCCAATTAAAATATTACAAAGATATTAATAGTTGAGTTTAATGTCCCTTTAAAAAACGTGGAGTAGAAGGACCATTTTTGTTATTCACTATATTCTTCAGGCATGTAATAATGGGCTTGATAAAAAAACAAATCATGTTAATGGCTGCATTGTTTACTGGCAGAGCTTTTTACATTATCTTTTTATTGAAAAATAGTTCTTTACTTAACTTGTGCCAGTCCTGTTTTACTTATCAAAAACCAAATTATCGCCACATTTACAGGGCAATTTTCATTTATCGATTTAAAGAACTTGATAAACCCCAAACAATACTTCTTCACTTAAAGGGAGAAGAAACCCAAGATTTGTCTTTCATGATTCAGATAGAGAATACAATTTTAAACAACTTTCCAATTTACTTCTATTATCAAATTTGTTTCATTCTTTAGATGTCCCTTGTTGAAAAAATAGCAATGCACATGGGTGGGCCAATCCCACAATACATATACTGTATGTACAGCCACCAATCAGCAGCTACTAAGCCTATCTAGATTTGCATTTCAACAGAGGACATCAAGAGAATGAAGCAAATTAGATAATTAAAGTAAATTGGAAAATTGTTTAAAATTGCATGCTCTTTGTAAATCATGAAAGAAATTTTTTTTCAGATTGTGATCACTGCAAAACCACACTGAAAATACCTGTACATGATCAGTCATCATCTGCCGGAAACAAGCCCAAGAATATGATCAACCCAATGTGTAGCAATCAGGCTACACAATCAGTGGATATAAAGCAATTCTTTACTATACGTGCTGTTCCCTTGTAGTTAGAATTAAGTTATTTACATAGTACCGTGCTGTTAACCATGTTTACTACACTAAGATCCCAGCAGTACTCTGTGGATCTAATACACCCTATGTCAAGTTATACAGGTATTGGGTTAAAACACAGACATAATACATTATAGTAATCCACTGTCTTTTGACCACAGGAAAAAAACAGGTCTGTGACTGCAGTGCACTTTCTAGTTCTTTACACACTGATAATGAACTAATGAGGTGCATGTTATACTGGGCTAGGATCATTGCTTTTGTACATACACATATTAGAAAGGGATTGGGATGATAAATCTGGGTTACTTTCTGATCAATTTCTATCTTAAGAAAAAATAAATAACATAATGATAAAGCCTATGTTTTTGTACATGCACAAACAATAGCTTATTCCTATCTGTTTCCCCATTTCTTAGCCACAAACATAGCAACATCTGCCTGTGCAGGAGAGTAACCTGTCTGACTGCTGATAAAACTCAGGGATTAGGGCATCATTCTCTAAAATGGTCTCCCCTTTAAAGGGAGATAATACTCATATGCTAAATCACTTGAAACTGATGCAGTATAACTGTAAAAAGCTGACAGGAAAATATCACCTGAGCATCTCTATGTAAAAAAGGAAGATATTTTTCCTCACAATCTGCTCAGCTCAGCAGAGTAAGTTCTGTGTAAAAAGTTATACTTCACCTGCTCCCAGCTGCTGGTAAAAAAAAAAAAAAAAGAAGAAATGAATAGCAGCCAATCAGAGATCATGAACTCTTACTGTGATCTCATGAGATTTGACTTAACTCTCATGAGATTTCATAGTAAGCTTCCTTTACCTGATTGGTGAAATAATATGAGAGTTCACAAGGCTCATCCTTTTAGCTGTCCCAGGACAGACACACTAAAATGCTGCTTAGAAATCCTTTACAATGGGAGATGGCTACTGAGGAACTTTTGAAGTAAAATATCTTTCTTTTTTTACATAGAGATGTTCAGGGGATATTTTCTAGTCAGCTTTTTACAGCTATGCTGCATCACTTTCAAGTGTTTAAACATTTGGGTATTATGGCCCTTTAATGTGTTCCATTTTACCTGCTGGAGTGAGAGAGAGCCCAGATAATTTGAAAGGGTAGTTCTGCAGCATCTTTGAATACAATTAACTATTATCAGCTTCTTTCCTGAATACATTGTCCCTTTAACACTCAGTGCTGAGGCGCCCCATGAGTTCCACCCTAACAACACCCCTGGATTTGGGGCAATATTAAAGCACATAAAGCAACATTTAAGATTCATTTCATGCTTTTATGACAAAATGTATCAAACCGCAGAGTAATCGACAAATATTTTGCATGACAATTCACACCCTGATATGTTCTTATGTTTATGTAAAAAAAAGTAATTCCCATAGAAAATAATCCTTAGTGAGACTAGAATAATGTGCTATGTTTTATGTTTTTATTGTGCTAGCCTAATGTCAAGTGTTTTTAGCTTGTGCTGTCAATTTGCCCACACTATAAAAATGACATTGAGAAAAGGAACTTTCATTCATCATCTTTAAAATTCTGCACTTCATATACAATATATATATATATATATATATATATATATATATATATATATATATATATGTGTGTTTGTGTGTATATACATATATATATACAGTATGTATATATATATATATATATATATATATATATACAGTATGTGTATATATATATATATATATATATATATATATATATATATATATACGGTATGTATATATATATAGATATATATAAAAAAAATATATCACAGCTTAATTATTTTTGATGCCCCTAAAAACGTTTTAACAATCTTTGATGCAAATCCACATTCCATTAAAAAAAAAGACCTCCAAAATACAATTCAAAATACACCAAAAGCTGCTCCTTAGGCTTTTAGTCCCAAGTGGTAAATCCTGGATCAAAAATTCTAAAAAAAAAATTAGAGAAAAGAAAGAGGCGCCAAAATAGTGTATTATCCCATAGAGGGGTAGTTATCAAGCCGTCTACTTTACCTGCCTTCGCCGGTTCAATACGAACCGAAGAGGAGATCCGGAGCGGCAGAAGTCATCATCCAGGTGGCACTGAAGAAGTCTTCCATCCGATAGAAGTCTTCATCCAGGCGGCGTCTTCAATCTTCATCCATCCGGAACGGAGCCATCTTCAGACGAGCCGACGCGGAGCCATCCTCTTCTTCCCGACGACTACCGACGAATGGATATTCCTTTAAGGGACGTCATCCAAGATGGCCTCCCTCCAATTCCGATTGGCTGATAGGATTCTATCAGCCAATCGGAATTAAGGTAGGAAAAATCTGATTGGCTGATTGAATCAGCCAATCAGATTGAAGTTCTATCCGATTGGCTGATCCAATCAGCCAATCAGATTGAGCTCGCATTCTATTGGCTGATTGATGGATCAGCCAATTGGCCATCGATGGAAGCGGATCTCCTCTTCCATCGATGGTCGGCTGGTTGAAGACAACTCAAGGTAGGATGATCATCAGGGGGGTAGTGTTAGGTTTTTTTAAGGGGGGTTTGGGTTAGATTAGGGGTATGTGGGTGGTGGGTTTTAATGTTGGGGGGGTTGTATTTTTCTTTTACAGGCAAAAGAGCAGAATTCTTTGGGGCATGCCCCGCAAAAGGCTCTTTTAAGGGCTGGTAAGGTAAAAGAGCTTTGAACTTTTTAATTTAGAATAGGGTAGGGCATTTTTTTATTTTGGGGGGCTTTGTTATTTTATTAGGGGGCTTAGATTAGGTGTAAGTAGCTTAAAATTGTTGTAATATTTTTTAAATGTTTGTAACTTATTTTTTTTATTTTTTGTAACTTAGCTTTTTTTATTTTTTGTACTTTAGTTAGTTTATTTAATTGTATTTAATTGTAGTTATTTGTAGGTAATTTATTTAATTAATTTAATGATAGTGTAGTGTTAGGTTTAATTGTAACTTAGATTAGGATTTATTTTATAGGTAATTTTGTATTTCTTTTAGCTAGGTAGTTATTAAATAGTTAATAACTATTTAATAACTATTCTAACTAGCTAAAATAAATACAAAGTTACCTGTAAAATAAATATAAATCCTAAAATAGCTACAATGTAATTATTAATTATATTGTAGCTATCTTAGGGTTTATTTTACAGGTATTTAGTTTTAAATAGAAATAATTTATTAAAGTATAGTGTAGTGTTAGGTGTAATTGTAACTGAGGTTAGTTTTTATTTTACAGGTAAATTTCTCTTTATTTTAGCTAGGTAGCTATTAAATAGTTAATAACTATTTAATAGCTATTGTACCTAGTTAAAATAAATTGAAAGTTATCTGTAAAATAAAAATAAACCCTAAGATAGCTACAATATAATTATTATTTATATTGTAGCTATATTAGGGTTTATTTTAAAGGTAAGTATTTAGTTTTAAATAGGAATAATTTATTTAATAAGATAAATATTATTTAGATTTATTTAATTAATATTTAAGTTAGGGGGGTGTTAGGGTTAGACTTATGTTTAGGGGTTAATAATTTTATTACAGTGGCGGCGGTGTAGGGGGGGCAGGATAGGGGTTAATAAACTTATTATAGGTGGCGACGGTGTAGGGGCAGATTAGGGGTTAATAAATTTAATTAAGTTGCGGCGTGGACCGGGAGCGGCGGTTTAGGGGTTAATACATATATTATAGTTGCGGCGGGGACTGGGAGCGGCGGTTTAGGGGTTAATAAGTTTATTATAGTGGCGGTGGGCTCAGGGAGCGGCGGTTTAGGGGGTAATACATTTATTTAGTTGCGGCAGTGTAAGGGGGACAGATTAGGGGTGTTTAGACTCGGGGTACATGTTAGGGTGTTAGGTGTAGACAGCTCCCATAGGAATCAATGGGATGTCTGGCAGCAGCGAACATGAACTTTCGCTATGGTCAGACTCCCATTGATTCCTATGGGATCCGCCGCCTCCAGGCGGTGTAGGGGGGGCAGGATAGGGGTTAATAAACTTATTATAGGTGGCGACGGTGTAGGGGCAGATTAGGGGTTAATAAATTTAATTAAGTTGCGGCGTGGTCCGGGAGCGGCGGTTTAGGGGTTAATACATATATTATAGTTGCGGCGGGGACCGGGAGCGGCGGTTTAGGGGTTAACATATTTATTATAGCTTGCGGTGGGCTCCGGGAGCGGCGGTTTAGGGGTTAATAAGTTTATTATAGTGGCGGTGGGCTCAGGGAGCGGCGGTTTAGGGGGTAATACATTTATTTAGTTGCGGCGGTGTAAGGGGGACAGATTAGGGGTGTTTAGACTCGGGGTACATGTTAGGGTGTTAGGTGTAGACAGCTCCCATAGGAATCAATGGGATGTCTGGCAGCAGCGAACATGAACTTTCGCTATGGTCAGACTCCCATTGATTCCTATGGGATCCGCCGCCTCTAGGGTGGCGGTTTGAAAACCAGGTACGCTGGGCCGGAAAAGTGCCGAGCGTACCTGCAAGTTTTTTGATAACTAGCAAAAGTAGTCAGATTGTGCCGCACTTGTGTGCATAACATCTGGAGTGACGTAAGAATCGATCTGTGTCGGACTGAGTCCGGCGGATCAAAGCTTACGTCACAAAATTCTACTTTTGCCGGTATCTAGGGCTTGATAACTAAAGCGAATCAGCCTCGCCACAAATACGCTGCGGAATTCCAGCATATTTGAGGTTGACGGCTTGATAACTACCCCCCATAGTCTTTTAGTGTGAGAAGGAGCAATAGCACACTCACAGAAGGAATGCACCCAAACACCAGGTGATGTTTAAACAGACTGGGACATTCAGCTACCCCCCCCCCCCCCAGCTAACTATCTCTTAGGAACCTGCTTCCACTTTAGCTCTGGTACTCTTGATGCCACACCACTTCCAAAAGACATATGCCAACAAAAGCTATAGAAACTACTAGAAACAAAGACATAGTCAACTATATACAAGTCTTTAGGCCAATTTATATATTTAAAATTTGTGGAGGTTAAAGGGACATAATACTCGTATGCTAAATCACATGAAACTGATGCAGTATAACTGTAAAAAGCTGACAGGAAAATATCACCTGAGAATCTCTATGTAAAAAAGGAAGAGTAAGTTCTGTGTAAAAAGTTATACTCAGCTGTTGCCCAGCTACAGATAAAAAACAATAAAAATGAAGAAATGAACAGCAGCCAATCAGAATCAGCAGTGCTGAGGTCATGAACTCTTTTACTGTGATCTCATGAGATTTGACTTAACTCTCATGAGATTTAATTGTAAACTTCCCTAATCTGAATAGGGAAATAATATGAGAGTGCACGAGGCTCATCCATTCAGCTGTCCTGGGACAGACATACTGATATGCTTCTTAGAAATCCTTTACAATGGGAGGTGGCTACTGAGGAACTTTTGAAGTAAAATATCTTTCTTTTTTACATAGAGATGTTAGGGTGATATTTTCTAGTCAGCTTTTTACAGCTATGCTGCATCACTTTCAAGTGTTTCAACATTTGGGTATTATGGCCCTTTAAACAAATATGCAAGCAATAGTGTAATATTAAAATGCTGTAACTCATGAGAGCAATTTCCTATCAAAGTTTTGTGTCCCCTTTTGTGACTTTTTTCAAATAACTAATTATTTATTTTAGTTAAAGGGACACTCAAGTCAAAATTAAACTTTCATGATTCAGATAGAGCAGCAATTTTAAAGAACTTTCTAATTGAGTTTCATTAGCAAAATGTGCACAGTCTATTTATATTTGCACATTTTACTGAGCATGTGCAATAATTCACAGAATATACATACATGCATTTGTGATTGGCTGATGGCTGTCACATGATAAAGGAGGAGTGGAAATAGACATAACTGAAATTTGTCAGAGAAAAATTTACTAATTTAAAGTTCAGACTAAGTGCTAATGCATTGTCTTTTTATTGTGCAATTGTTGATTATGCAAATCTACTGTATTTACTAGTCCTTTAATCTTAGTCTGAAAATTTGTTTCCTTCATTTGGTCACAAAACATTACTGAGCTTCATCCAGGGACATGTACACGGATGCCTAATCCATGTGTATAGAGCAGTGTTTTTAAACTCCAATCCTCAAGGCACACCAACGGGCCAGGTTTTCATGATATCTGTACTAGAGCACAGATGAAATTGTCAGATGATCAGTAACCATGGTTACTGAGCTGCTCTCACCCATCAGCTAATTATTTCACCTGAGCTCTGTTCAGACATCATGGGAATCTGTCCTGTTGGTGTGCCTTAAAGACTGGAGTTGGAAAAAAACTAATATAGACTGTCACATGTATAGATATGTCACTGGCTCCCTCTGCCTTAAAAGCACTTAGATGTCAGAAATAAGAAGAGACAACTTTGTCATGTTTATTATACTCATTTATACTTATTTTTTATTAAAAGTGACATTCTATATTATTGCAAATATTACAGTATAGATTGTGCTTGTCTTTGTATCAGGATTGAAAAAAAGGAATGAACCTGTCATATGATTGGTCTAATTAATACATTATTTAAGGAGAGATATTATGGCATTGTCATGAGGTTGTTTTGCATCTCTAGATTTTGAACATCCATTTGTGTTTTCTCATCATTGCTACAAAAAAAATTAAAAATGAACCTTCTCTTAACTGAGGTTAACTTCCATTTAAATTCACATTTTTATCTACGAGGATTATTGTTCTGAAATGATACGGAGATCATGCTCCTTTCCAGAATCAGGAAATAAAGGAAAACAACACTCAAACAATAACTCAGATCTCCAAAGCATCAAATGACACTCTCTTAATAATGCATTAGTAGAAATCAATCTTGCAACATTTCCTGGCTGAGGGCAGTCCCAGTAGAAGCAGCTCGGTGTATCTCATCTTCATCACGTGTTACTCTTTTACTGCATATACTTTTGATCCTTCAGAGATTTGGACATCAGAATCGCATTGTGATTTTTTTGCAGGCTACTTTCTATATGTATAGATTTTATATTGTGGCACTGATATCTTGAATGTATATGATCAAGAAATTACAGCTACAATAGAAATTGTAGTTGTTTCAGGAATGGCTTTTCTTGTATGCTGAGCATATGCACATATGCCACATGAACCCTCATTCAGACACCATGCCTGCTTCAGAGATCACGTGGCATATTTTTAAGCAATGACAAAAGATGAATAATCACTGACAATATACGCTTTTTAAGCAGGTGCAGTGTTTTAATAAGGTGCACAGGGCAAATGCACAAATACTTTGAGCACAGTAAAAGCTGTCTCTGACACTGTTAAATTTTATTAGAATCATTTTGCTAATACGTGAATATTTCAAAGATGCTTCTATTCAAAATGCATTCATGTGCACCTCAATTATTAGTTTTATGTCCCTTTTTAATTTTGATTATAAATTGTAATTTATTTATTTTTATTCTAGACAACTGCATAGCTGGCTGTTCAGTATTTCTGAGTGATTGCCTGACATATATATCTTTTACAAACAGAAAACTCTTTTTGATTAGACATATTAATAAAACGCTTGGCTGTCTTATAAAACTTTCTGTTTGGTTCCTCAATATTCTTGCTGGCTCCTCAATTTCGAATTTAATTGACAAACCCTTGATATAAATAATTCTACAGGTTTTTTTTTTTCTCCTAATGGCAAAAACGAATCTGTTGTTTCAGAAGACAGTATACACTCATTTTCATATAACTGCATGTAATAGACACTACTATAAAGAATAATATGCACAGATAATGATATAAAAATCCAGTATAAAACTGTAGCTGACAGTATTCACATAAAACTTTGGGGCTTGGTTAGGAGTCTGAAAATCAGAGCAATGTTATTTAAAAATAAGCAAAACTATACATTTTAAAAAACAAACAAAAACTTTATGGGCTATATAAATAGATCATCTATAAAACGTTTATGCAAAGACAAAATTAGTGTATAATGTCCCTTTAAAGGGACATGAAACCCCAAAAAATATTTCATAATTTAGACAGAGCATACAATTTTAAACAACTTTCGAATTTACTTCTATTATTTAATTCACTTCACTTTATCTAGGCATGCTCAGGAGCAGCAGAGAACCTAGGTTCTAGCTGTTGATTGGTGGCTGCATATATATATATATATATATATATATATATATATATGGATTGTGATTGGCTTGTCCATGTGTTCAGTTAGAAACCAGAAGTGCCTTGCTTCTCCTTCAACAAATGATACCAAGAGAATGAAGCAAATTAGATAATAGAAGTAAATTAGAAAGCTGTTTAAACTTGTATTCTCTATCTAAATCATGAAAGAGAAATGTTGGGTTTTAAGTCCCTTTAATACTGTCCCAAAAGCCTGCAGTTGTTCTAAGCATTGAGTGCTATGTTCAATCAGATTGTGTTCCTCTATTACCTGTAAGAATAAAGCATATGGCTGCAAAAAGGAGCACAATCCTTAAATTGGCATGCAGGGTAGTATGTTTTAGCAAACCACTAGTTATTATCCCAGTGCACTATCATTCACTGCCACCAGGTCCTTGGGTAATTCCTGTTATACAAAAATTCCAGTTGTAAGGACGTTATCCCATGTATGCTGTATAAAAGAGGATTAGATTGTATACAGTTTGTTTATGGTAAGTGATACCACTTAATAGGAAATGCTGTAAGGCTGCGTTTCTCTGCTTTGTCAAAACAGTTAACATCTTCCTCCCCTTAATGAGCCATGATGGAGTTAAAATGTTGCTGAATTTTCTTTACATTTGGTTTGTACATAATCTTTATTTCTTATTTATGATGGAGCTATAAGGAACTGTATAGTTTTTTCTAACATGATATATCAAAAAAGATGGAGAGTGGCATCTGGTATAGCACGGTACAGGGAAGATGAATAATGTCATGTTGGAGGCTGTAGTCATTGTCTAGGGCAAATGCCATATTGGTTTACCGTGGGAAGTTCTGCAAATCTTGGCATCATGATCCATGGTTCACTTGGTTTACTTTATACAAAACCTTCTCTGTGTATTACTTACTTTTTGTTATAGATTACATTTTAATCAAAGGGTTCCACTATACTTTAAGCACAACGGAAATATGTTCCACTTTAAAAAGGTCTACTTATTTGTGTTAAAGCCATGTGGTTGTCTGTCTCTGTATCTTTATAACATAAAATATGTATATTAACTTTGTGTATGTGTGTGTATATATAAATATATATACCGGTGTATATATATATATATATATATATATATAAATGAATAAACAGGTCCCGCACTCTCCGCTGTGAATACACAAACGTCTTTATTCGAACAGTGACGAAACATTGTCTGTCCGAGGAAGCGGTTAACAACCCCGAAACGTCACAGTTCGAATAAAGAAGTTTTTGTATTCACAGCGGAGAGTGCAGGACCTTTTTATTAATTTGTTTATTTCTTCTACCCAGAGCACCCCGGAAGTTGGTTGATTTATTGTTTGTGCAAGATCCCCTGCTTGAAATCAATCAATCAATCAATCAATCTCTCTCTCTTCTCTTCTCTTCTATCTTCTCTCTTATTCTCCTCTTCTCTCTCTCTTCTCTTCTCTTCTCTCTCTCTTCTGTTCTCTCTCTTCTCTTAACTCATGTACTCAAGAATACAAATCAAGTCACAAACATAATGCCCTAGAAAGTACAGACACAATAATGTAGGGTGTGTTTGTGTATATATAAATATATATATATATATAACATGCATTATTGTTGTGCCTGTGTGACTTGATTTGTATTCTTGAGGACATGAGCTAAGAATCACTGCAGTAAAGGAATCTAAATCTTCAGCTGAACCTGATGCTTTAAAACCACAGATCTTCTCTATTGTAGTATGATCCCCCCCAAAGCTAATATATCTCGGCACACACACCAACAGTGGTTATGTCCTAGCAAATGGTACCTTGATTTGAACTTGTAGAATGTTAGATAAATCAATGGCAAACTATCCCTGGAAGCTTGCAATTACTTTAAGTTCCTAAAGCGGAGTACAGAAAGATGTAATATGGTTTACTTCATGCAGACTTTTGAAGACCGGAAAAAAAATTACTTAAATGACTTTTAATAGCTTTGGAAACAAGAAAAAGGGCGACGTTTATTAAGCTGCAGTCACTGCTTGTGAGGCTTTGTGGAGCAATAGTGAGCCTGCATCTGTGAATTTTAGACACAATAGCTGCTTCTTACGTCTGTCTTCCACCTCTGAAGTGGTGAGATCAATCAACCTGACACTCGCTCGTTCTGGGTGATTGAAATGCCCTGCTCTTGGTTGCGTGAGAGCAGGGAAGCGGCATTGCACAAGAAAGCTCTTGTGCAATGCAAATAAATTCTGTGCGATGCAGCATCACAAATGGCGATTTCAGGTTCTCTACCTGCGAACCTGTCCCTCTGCAATCAAAATACATTTCTTACTAAGAATGGGAATGTGATGTAAGCTTTCACATATGATGTTCTTGAATTAATCAGTTCATGAAACTAACATCTTGCTAAAATCAACTTGCTGCAACTGCAATTATGCAATTCATAAATATTTGTAAATGCCCTTCTTCACTGCAAGTTCTGCTCATTGCAATCAATATACCTGCATTTTTTCTGCACTTCTTAATGCATAGATCAAGTTCCACTTTTAAGGAAACCAGTGTCACAAAAGCACCTTCAAAACATTACTAAAATAACTAATTAAAGTGAAAAAATACACCTTTTATGAAACAGTGCACTCTAACATTTGCACAAAAGAAAACTTGAAAACAGTTCAATAAAAATTAAAGTAAAAGGAGACAATCTTGTTAGCTTTGAAAAAGTGTAACGTAAGAGTGAGGCAAAATACTTCATAGGGGTAATCCTCTCTTTTTAATTCTGCATATTGAGTTTAGGTTTAGATGACAAATCTTGACCATGCCCTGGAATACCCCGGAAAGCCCCGGCCAGTCAAATTTCTTTCTATCAATTGTGTCTACTTTCATAACAAGAAGACATTTAAATATTTAAAGGGACACTGAACCCAATTTTTTTCTTTTGTGATTCAGATAGAGCATGACATTTTAAGCAACGTTCTAATATACTCCTATTACAGTATCAAATTTTCTTCATTCTCTTGGTATTTTTATTTGAAATGCAAGAATGTAAGTTTAGATGCCGGCCCATTTTTGGGGAACAACCTGGGTTGTCCTTGCTGATTGGTGGATAAATTCATCCACCAATAAAAAAGTGCTATCCAGAGTTCTGAACCCCCAAAAAAAAGCTTAGATGCATTCTTTTTTTATAAAGATAGCAAGAGAACAAAGAAAAATTGATAATATGAGTAAATTAGAAAGTTTCTTAAAATTGCACGCTCTATCTGAATCGCAAAAGAAAAAAAATGGGTTCAGTGTCCCTTTAACAATTACACCCTTTTACTCCCTCTAGTAATAGGCTGGAAAAAGATGGGTGAAGAGAGCCTCGATAAATTTTGAGCATGATCTCACCTGAACTAGGTCCCTCGACAACCCAGCAAACATTCATGAAACTAGCCTAATGATAGACTACATGAGGTGAAAGCCTAAGGTTTCAGGCTAAGGAGGTGCTTATTTACATATAAGGGCGTGGAGACAGGTAATTGTTGCATCACTTGAGAAGCTGTAGTCTTCTGTTACATGGGCAATTTGCTTTATGGATTCTGTTATAAGCCTGGGAAATTCCACCAGCACACATAGAGTTAAGTACTCACAACACTCTTCAGCACTAAAAGGGTTAGGTCCACAATCAAATATTCCTGGCTGCTTTTCCATTGCGATCTCTGTGGCTGAACAGAATATTTCCACCAACACAAGCAACATTAAATATAGCTCTAAGCCACAGGAGACAGCTTCGGATGGCAATTTGCCTTCTACCAATTGAATGCATAGGGTGTAAATACGGCTCCTCATTTTCCTTACAGAAAAACACACACGGAAGTGCCATTTTATTTTTATCCATATTTTTTTTTCTTTCTTCTGTAGAAGAAAAAAACACAATAGAAAATTGTAACTTACCAACGTTAACGGTGCTTTTCAAGGTAAATATGAAATATTTTTCAGTTCAAATAGGCAGGCAAATTCATATTTGTTCAAGATAAAAAAAATAAATGTTGGATATTGTTCATAATATTGTTTATTTTATCTATTGCAGAACTCCTTAAAATTGCTCATCTTGAGAGCTAAGCTAAGTTTGAGATTTGAAGTTTAATAACTGAAATGTGCAGTCACATTTAACATAAATTTTAAATATTGACTAACATTTTTTTTAATGTTAAATGTCACATTCACAATTGCAATTCAAACGTAATAGAAAAGAAACGGAAAAGGTATAAAATATTTTTTCACTATATCAGTAGAACTGTATATCCCCTGAATATTGAGAGTATTGAGGAACAATTCCTAATACTGTGCACATTTCAATGACAAACCTTTACATTAAAGGGATATTCCAGACAAAATTGGAAACCACATTGGTGCATTTCGGTATTGAACAGAAGCAATTCTATAATTTACATGCATTAGCAAAAATGCTTCTAATAAAAGCTATAGCTGTTTCAAAAGTGTATTTAAGTATGCACCGTGCACCAGCATTTTATACACAACACTTGCTCAGAGAGCCTATGGTGCTTGTACCATCTGGTAATCACATATTTGTTAATTTGTTAATTGCTGACATGATACAAGCCCCACTGATTATCTGAGCAGCTGCATTTTTTTAAATTGTGGGTGCACTTAGCATTTCTAGCTATGCTTCACATGCACGTGCAGAGAAAAATGTGAACTCTAAAACAGTGATAACCCCTCATAGAAGCATTTTTGCCAAAACATGTATATTGAAAAAATGTTTCTATTCAAAGATGCAATAAATCTATGTGCATTTATATTTTGACTGGAATGTCCCTTTAATGCCAGAGTTCAAAGTCTCACTCAGACAAGAAAACACAGGTAAATTCCTGTTTTTTAAAGGACCAGTAAATACAGTAGATTTGCATAATCAACAAATGCATGACACAAAGACAATGTAATAGCCCTTGGTATGAACCTCAAACAAATAGTAGATTTTTTTCTGGCAACTTTCAAACTTATGTCTTTTTCCAATCTTACAGCATCACGTGACAGCCCTTAGCCAATCACAAATGCACATATACGTATGTTCTGTGAATTCTTGCACATGCTCAGTAGGAGCTGGTGACTCAAAAAGTGTAAATATAAAAAGATTGTGCACATTTTGTTAATGGAAGTAAATTGGAAAGTTTTTTAAAGGGACACTAAACCCACATTTTTTTCTTTCATGATTCAGATAGAGCATCATGACATTTTAAGAAACTTTCTAATTTACTCCTATTATCATTTTTTTTCATTCTCTTGCTATCTTTATTTAAAAAGCAGGAATGTAAAGCTTAAGAGCCGGCCCATTTTTGGTTGAGAACCTGGGTTATGCTTAAATGGTTTGCTAAATGTAGCCACCAATAAGCAATTCTTATCTAGGGTGCTGAACCTAAAATGAGCTGGCTCCTTAGCTTTAATTTCCTGCTTATAAAATAAAGATAGCAAGAGAACGAAGAAAAATTGATAGTAGGAGTAAATTAGAAAGTTGCTTAAAATTGCATGCCCTATTTGAATCATTAAAGAAAAAAAATTGGGTTTAGTATCCCTTTAAAATTACTTGCTCTGGGGCCTATTTATCATTGTTCTGTCTGACATGATTGCTCAGCGGATCATCTCCGATAGACATCAATGAATGCTGACAGCATACGCTGTCGGCATTTATCATTGCACAAGCAGTTCAGGTGAACTGCTTGTGCAATGCCGCCCCCTTCAGATTCGCAGCCAATCGGCCGCTAGCAGGGGTGTCAATCAGCCTAATCATATAGGATCGGGCGGATTGCAGACCGCAGCCTCAAAGGCAGCGGACCAGTTATGGAGCAGCAGTCTTTAGATCGCTGCTTTGGCATCAGGGGCCATTCGGCCCTTGACCCCTCTATCTGAATCATGAAAGTTACATTTTGAGTAAAGAAAAAAAGCAGCGCACCAGGGTATCCAGGTTAAAAGAGCATACTTTATTCTGGCATCAAAAAAGAAAGAAACACTTAAAGGGACATTAAACACTAAATAAGTGCTAGATAAAATGATGCATTCAAAGAAAAGATTAGTCCATGACTAACATGTAGATGTATTTTTTAAAGTTTCATTAGTTGTTTAAAAAATGACAAAATAAGTGTAAAGTTTTAGTGTCTATAAAACACTGGGAGCTGCCATGTTGTAACTTGTGTTACCTTCTCTACTGTGGCCAATTAGGGACAGTTATAGATAGGTCATTAGAGTGTGCAGCCAATGGTGGTGCTGGATTTAACACTGTTCTGCACTTCCATTTCTAACAGGAACTGAAAAGCTCACAATTTCAGAATGGAATTACAGGCAAAGAGGAAAATAAATAATGAAAGTATATTGCAGAGTTGTTTTATTATATACAATTTATCATTGTATATTACCACCTCAAAGTGTTTAATGTCCCTTTAAACACGTGGAAAGGGGGCGTGTTTTAACTCTCATTAAATTTGTAATCCTAATATCTGGCCTCCCCATCAATGTACTGCATACTTTTCCAAATAATTATTTTTTAACAAAATGTTCAAATTGTGTTTGAGTAGCATTTTTCACACTTGAGTGAGAATCTAAACTTGTTCATTAGCATATGTTTTGCCAATGATTTCCCCTAGTTTATTTTTTTATATACTTGTCTATGAAACATTGTGTTGCAGCTGTGTTTATAAATTGAAAATTCTTGGTTCAGTTACTTAAAAGGACAGTCTACACCAAAATTGTTCTTGTTTAAATAGATAGATAATGCCTTTACTACCCATTCCCCAGCTTTGCACAACCAACATTGTTATATTAATATACTTTATAACATTTAAACCTCTAAATTTCTGCCTGTTACTAAGCCACTACAGACAGCCTCTTATCACATGCTTTTTTATTTCCTTTTCATAACAGGAAACTGCTAGTTCATGTAAGCCATATAAATAACATTGTGCTCTCTTCTGTGGGGTTGTGCATGACACTGCACTAATTGTCAGACTGCATCAGACTCACTGCCAATATTCATACAAACCAAGAGTAATTTAACATTATATTGAAACAGTTTATCATAGTTATGTTAAAGCAATAGTCTAGTCAAAATGAAACTTTCATGATTCAGATAAAGCATACAATTTTAAGCAACTTTCTAATGTACTCCTATTATAGCAATTTATTCGTTCTCTTGATATCTTTATTTGAAAAAGCAAGAATGTAAGCATTGGAGGCGGCCCCTTTTTTGGGTAGCACTTTCTGATTGGTTTCTGAAATGTAGCCACCAATCGGCAAGCGCTACCCAGGTGCTGAACCAAAAATGGGCCGCCTCCTAAGCTTACATTCAAATAAAAATATCAAGAGAATGAAGAAAAATGTGATAATAGGAGTAAATGATAAAGTTGCTTAAAATTGCCTGCTCTATCTGAATAAAGAAAGTTTAATTTTAACTATACTATTCCTTTAATATAGCTAAAATTTTAATAACGAAATTGTAGCTATCCGCTCATGAAATCACCATCTGCGTGTGTGTCCATTAAAGGGACGTGAAACCACAAATGTTTCTTTCTTTCATGTAATTAGCAAGAGTCCATGAGCTAGTGACGTATGGGATATACATTCCTACCAGGAGGGGCAAAGTTTCCCAAACCTCAAAATGCCTATAAATACACCCCTCACCACACCCACAATTCAGTTTTACAAACTTTGCCTCCGATGGAGGTGGTGAAGTAAGTTTGTGCTAGATTCTACGTTGATATGCGCTCCGCAGCAAGTTGGAGCCCGGTTTTCCTCTCAGCGTGCAGTGAATGTCAGAGGGATGTGAGGAGAGTATTGCCTATTTGAATGCAGTGATCTCCTTCTACGGGGCCTATTTCATAGGTTCTCTGTTATCGGTCGTAGAGATTCATCTCTTACCTCCCTTTTCAGATCGACGATATACTCTTATATATACCATTACCTCTGCTGATTCTCGTTTCAGTACTGGTTTGGCTATCTGCTATATGTAGATGAGTGTCCTGAGGTAAGTAAGTCTTATTTTCTGTGACACTCCAAGCTATGGTTGGGCACTTTGTTTATAAAGTTCTAAATATATGTATTCAAACATTTATTTGCCTTGACTCAGAATGTTCAACTTTCCTTATTTTCAGACAGTCAGTTTCATATTTGGGATAATGCATTTTGATTTAACCATTTTTTTCTTACCTTCAAAAATTTGACTCTTCCCTGTGGGCTGTTAGGCTCGCGGGGGCTGAAAATGCTTCATTTTATTGCGTCATTCTTGGCGCGGACTTTTTTGGCGCAAAAATTCTATTTCCGTTTCCGGCGTCATACGTGTCGCCGGAAGTTGCGTCATTTTTTGACATTATTTCGCGCCAAAAATGTCGGCGTTCCGGATGTGGCGTCATTTTTGGCGCCAAAAGCATTTAGGCGCCAAATAATGTGGGCATCTTATTTGGCGCGAAAAAATATGGGCGTCGCTTTTGTCTCCACATTATTTAAGTCTCATTTTTTATTGCTTCTGGTTGCTAGAAGCTTGTTCTTTGGCATTTTTTCCCATTCCTGAAACTGTCATTTAAGGAATTTGATCAATTTTGCTTTATATATATGTTGTTTTTTCTCTTACATATTGCAAGATGTCTCACGTTGCATCTGAGTCAGAAGATACTACAGGAAAATCGCTGTCAAGTGCTGAATCTACCAAAGCTAAGTGTATCTGCTGTAAACTTTTGGTAGCTATTTCTCCAGCTGTTGTTTGTATTGATTGTCATGACAAACTTGTTAAAGCAGATAATATTTCCTTTAGTAAAGTACCATTGCCTGTTGCAGTTCCTTCAACATCTAAGGTGCAGAATGTTCCTGATAATATAAGAGATTTTGTTTCTGAATCCATAAAGAAGGCTATGTCTGTTATTTCTTCTGTTATGTGTGATCAGTCCACGGGTCATCATTACTTCTGGGATATAACTCCTCCCCAACAGGAAATGCAAGAGGATTCACCCAGCAGAGCTGCATATAGCTCCTCCCCTCTACGTCACTCCCAGTCATTCTCTTGCACCCAACGACTAGATAGGATGTGTAAGAGGACTATGGTGACAGTCGGACAACATCACGACTGTAGCTTACATCAACCATCAGGGAGGGACAAGGAGCTCCCTAGCAATGATGGAAGTATCAAAGATAATTCGCTGGGCAGAGTCTCACTCTTGCCACCTGTCAGCAATCCACATCCCGGGAGTGGAGAACTGGGAGGCGGATTTCTTGAGTCGTCAGACTTTTCATCCGGGGGAGTGGGAACTTCATCCGGAGGTCTTTGCCCAAATACTTCGACGTTGGGGCAAACCAGAGATAGATCTCATGGCGTCTCGTCAGAACGCCAAACTTCCTCGCTACGGGTCCAGATCCAGGGATCCGGGAGCGGTTCTGATAGATGCTTTGACAGCACCTTGGACCTTCGGGATGGCTTATGTGTTTCCACCCTTCCCGATGCTTCCTCGATTGATTGCCAGAATCAAACAGGAGAGAGCATCAGTGATTCTAATAGCGCCTGCATGGCCATGCAGGACTTGGTATGCAGATCTAGTGGACATGTCATCCTGTCCACCTTGGTCTCTACCTCTAAAACAGGACCTTCTGATTCAGGGTCCATTCAAACATCAAAATCTAACTTCTCTGAAGCTGACTGCTTGGAAATTGAACGTTTGATTTTATCAAAACGTGGTTTTTCTGAGTCGGTTATTGATACCCTGATACAGGCTAGGAAGCCTGTTACCAGAGGGATTTACCATAAGATATGGCGTAAATACCTATCCTGGTGCGAATCCAAAGGTTACTCTTGGAGTAAGGTTAGGATTCCTAGGATATTGTCCTTTCTACAAGAAGGTTTAGAAAAGGGTTTATCGGCTAGTTCATTAAAGGGACAGATCTCAGCTCTGTCCATTTTGTTGCACAAGCGTCTGTCAGAAATTCCAGACGTCCAGGCTTTTTGTCAAGCTTTAGCTAGGATCAAGCCTGTGTTTAAAACTGTTGCTCCGCCATGGAGTTTAAACCTGGTTCTTAACGTTTTACAAGGAGTTCCGTTTGAACCCCTTCATTCCATTGATATAAAGTTGTTATCTTGGAAAGTTCTATTTTTAACGGCTATTTCTTCGGCTCGGAGAGTCTCTGAGTTATCAGCCCTACATTGTGATTCTCCTTATTTGATTTTTCATTCAGATAAGGTAGTTCTGCGTACAAAACCTGGGTTCTTACCTAAGGTAGTCACTAACAGGAACATCAATCAGGAGATCGTTGTTCCTTCTTTGTGCCCGAATCCTTCTTCAAAGAAGGAACGTCTTCTGCACAATCTGGATGTAGTTCGTGCCCTCAAGTTCTATTTGCAGGCAACTAAGGAATTTCGACAAACGTCTTCCCTGTTTGTCGTGTACTCTGGTCAGAGGAGAGGTCAAAAGGCTTCGGCTACCTCTCTTTTCTTCTGGCTTCGTAGCATAATTCGTTTAGCCTATGAGACTGCTGGACAGCAGCCTCCTGAAAGAATTACAGCTCATTCTACTAGAGCTGTGGCTTCCACTTGGGCCTTTAAGAATGAGGCCTCTGTTGAACAGATTTGCAAGGCTGCAACTTGGTCTTCGCTCCATACTTTTTCAAAATTTTACAAATTTGACACTTTTGCTTCTTCGGAGGCTATTTTTGGGAGAAAGGTTCTTCAGGCAGTGGTTCCTTCTGTATAATGAGCCTGCCTAGCCCTCCCGTCATCCGTGTACTTTTGCTTTGGTATTGGTATCCCAGAAGTAATGATGACCCGTGGACTGATCACACATAACAGAAGAAAACATAATTTATGCTTACCTGATAAATTCCTTTCTTCTGTTGTGTGATCAGTCCACGGCCCGCCCTGTTTTTTAAGGCAGGTAAATATTTTTTAAATTATACTACAGTCACCACTTCACCCTTGGTTTCTCCTTTCTCGTTGGTCCTTGGTCGAATGACTGGGAGTGACGTAGAGGGGAGGAGCTATATGCAGCTCTGCTGGGTAAATCCTCTTGCATTTCCTGTTGGGGAGGAGTTATATCCCAGAAGTAATGATGACCCGTGGACTGATCACACAACAGAAGAAAGGAATTTATCAGGTAAGCATAAATTATGTTTTCTCCTTCTAGTAAACGTAAAAAATCTTTTAAAACTTCTCTCCCTACAGATGAATTTTTAAATGAACATCATCATTCTGATTCTGATGACTCCTCTGGTTCAGAGGATTCTGTCTCTGAGGTTGATGCTGATAAATCTTCATATTTATTTAAAATGGAATTTATTCGTTCTTTACTTAAAGAAGTTCTAATTGCTTTAGAAATAGAGGATTCTGGTCCTCTTGATACTAATTCTAAACGTTTGGATAAGGTATTTAAAGCTCCTGTGGTTATTCCAGAAGTTTTTCCTGTTCCTAATGCTATTTCTGCAGTAATTTCCAAAGAATGGGATAAATTGGGTAATTCATTTACTCCTTCTAAACGTTTTAAGCATTTATATCCTGTGCCGTCTGACAGATTAGAATTTTGGGACAAAATCCCTAAAGTTGATGAGGCTATTTCTACCCTTGCTAAACGTACTACTATTCCTACGTCAGATGGTACTTCGTTTAAGGATCCTCTAGATAGGAAAATTGAGTCCTTTCTAAGAAAAGCTTATCTGTGTTCAGGTAATCTTCTTAGACCCGCTATATCTTTGGCTGATGTTGCTGCAGCTTCAACTTTTTGGTTGGAAACTTTAGCGCAACAAGTAACACATCGTGATTCTCATGATATTATTATTCTTCTTCAGCATGCTAATAATTTTATCTGTGATGCCATTTTTGATATTATCAGAGTTGATGTCAGGTTTATGTCTCTAGCTATTTTAGCTAGAAGAGCTTTATGGCTTAAAACCTGGAATGCTGATATGGCTTCTAAATCAACTTTACTTTCTATTTCTTTCCAGGGTAACAAATTATTTGGTTCTCAGTTGGATTCCATCATTTCAACTGTTACTGGTGGGAAAGGAACTTTTTTACCACAGGATAAAAAATCTAAAGGTAAAAGTAGGGCTAATAATCGTTTTCGTTCCTTTCGTTTCAACAAAGAACAAAAGCCTGATCCTTCATCCTCAGGAGCAGTTTCAGTTTGGAAACCATCTCCAGTCTGGAATAAATCCAAGCCAGCTAGAAAGGCAAAGCCTGCTTCTAAGTCCACATGAAGGTGCGGCCCTCATTCCAGCTCTGCTGGTAGGGGGCAGGTTACGTTTTTTCAAGGAAATTTGGATCAATTCTGTTCACAATCTTTGGATTCAGAACATTGTTTCAGAAGGGTACAGAATTGGTTTCAAGATGAGACCTCCTGCAAAGAGATTTTTTCTTTCCCGTGTCCCAGTAAATCCAGTAAAAGCTCAAGCATTTCTGAAATGTGTTTCAGATCTAGAGTTGACTGGAGTAATTATGCCAGTTCCAGTTCCGGAACAGGGGATGGGGTTTTATTCAAATCTCTTCATTGTACCAAAGAAGGAGAATTCCTTCAGACCAGTTCTGGATCTAAAAATATTGAATCGTTATGTACGGATACCAACGTTCAAAATGGTAACTGTAAGGACTATCTTGCCTTTTGTTCAGCAAGGGAATTATATGTCCACAATAGATTTACAGGATGCATATCTGCATATTCCGATTCATCCAGATCATTATCAGTTCCTGAGATTCTCTTTTCTGGACAAGCATTACCAGTTTGTGGCTCTGCCGTTTGGCCTAGCTACAGCTCCAAGAATTTTTACAAAGGTTCTCGGTGCCCTTCTGTCTGTAATCAGAGAACAGGGTATTGTGGTATTTCCTTATTTGGACGATATCTTGGTACTTGCTCAGTCTTTACATTTAGCAGAATCTCATACGAATCGACTTGTGTTGTTTCTTCAAGATCATGGTTGGAGGATCAATTTACCAAAAAGTTCTTTGATTCCTCAGACAAGGGTAACCTTTCTGGGTTTCCAGATGGATTCAGTGTCCATGACTCTGTCTTTAACAGACAAGAGACGTCTAAAATTGATTGCAGCTTGTCGAAACCTTCAGTCACAATCATTCCCTTCGGTAGCCTTATGCATGGAAATTCTAGGTCTTATGACTGCTGCATCGGACGCGATCCCCTTTGCTCGTTTTCACATGCGACCTCTTCAGCTCTGTATGCTGAAGCAATGGTGCAAGGATTACACGAAGATATCTCAAACAATATCTTTAAAACCGATTGTTCGACACTCTCTAACATGGTGGACAGATCACCATCGTTTAATTCAGGGGGCTTCTTTTGTGCTTCCGACCTGGACTGTAATTTCAACAGATGCAAGTCTCACAGGTTGGGGAGCTGTGTGGGGTTCTCTGACGGCACAAGGAGTTTGGGAATCTCAGGAGGTGAGATTACCGATCAATATTTTGGAACTCCGTGCAGTTTTCAGAGCTCTTCAGTTTTGGCCTCTTCTGAAGAGAGAATCGTTCATTTGTTTTCAGACAGACAATGTCACAACTGTGGCATACATCAATCATCAAGGAGGGACTCACAGTCCTCTGGCTATGAAAGAAGTATCTCGAATTTTGGTTTGGGCGGAATCCAGCTCCTGTCTAATCTCTGCGGTTCATATCCCAGGTATAGACAATTGGGAAGCGGATTATCTCAGTCGCCAAACGTTGCATCCAGGCGAATGGTCTCTTCACCCAGAGGTATTTCTTCAGATTGTTCAAATGTGGGAACTTCCAGAAATAGATCTGATGGCGTCCCATCTAAACAAGAAACTTCCCAGGTATCTGTCCAGATCCCGGGATCCTCAGGCGGAGGCAGTGGATGCATTATCACTTCCTTGGAAGTATCATCCTGCCTATATCTTTCCGCCTCTAGTTCTTCTTCCAAGAGTAATCTCCAAGATTCTGAAGGAATGCTCGTTTGTTCTGCTGGTAGCTCCGGCATGGCCTCACAGGTTTTGGTATGCGGATCTTGTCCGGATGGCCTCTTGCCAACCGTGGACTCTTCCGTTAAGACCAGACCTTCTGTCACAAGGTCCCTTTTTCCATCAGGATCTGAAATCCTTAAATTTAAAGGTATGGAGATTGAACGCTTGATTCTTGGTCAAAGAGGTTTTTCTGACTCTGTAATTAATACTATGTTACAGGCTCGTAAATCTGTATCTCGAGAGATATATTATAGAGTCTGGAAGACTTATATTTCTTGGTGTCTTTCTCATCATTTTTCTTGGCATTCTTTTAGAATACCGAGAATTTTACAGTTTCTTCAGGATGGTTTAGATAAGGGTTTGTCCGCAAGTTCATTGAAAGGACAAATCTCTGCTCTTTCTGTTCTTTTTCACAGAAAGATTGCTATTCTTCCTGATATTCATTGTTTTGTACAAGCTTTGGTTCGTATAAAACCTGTCATTAAGTCAATTTCTCCTCCTTGGAGTTTGAATTTGGTTCTGGGAGCTCTTCAAGCTCCTCCGTTTGAACCTATGCATTCATTGGACATTAAATTACTTTCTTGGAAAGTTTTGTTCCTTTTGGCCATCTCTTCTGCCAGAAGAGTTTCTGAATTATCTGCTCTTTCTTGTGAGTCTCCTTTTCTGATTTTTCATCAGGATAAGGCGGTGTTGCGAACTTCTTTTGAATTTTTACCTAAAGTTGTGAATTCCAACAACATTAGTAGAGAAAGTGTGGTTCCTTCATTATGTCCTAATCCTAAGAATTCTAAGGAGAAATCGTTGCATTCTTTGGATGTTGTTAGAGCTTTGAAATATTATGTTGAAGCTACGAAATCTTTCCGTAAGACTTCTAGTCTATTTGTTATCTTTTCCGGTTCTAGAAAAGGCCAGAAAGCTTCTGCCATTTCTTTGGCATCTTGGTTGAAAGCTTTAATTCATCTTGCCTATGTTGAGTCGGGTAAAACTCCGCCTCAGAGAATTACAGCTCATTCTACAAGGTCAGTTTCTACTTCCTGGGCGTTTAGGAATGAAGCTTCGGTTGACCAGATCTGCAAAGCAGCAACTTGGTCCTCTTTGCATACTTTTACTAAATTCTACCATTTTGATGTATTTTCTTCTTCTGAAGCAGTTTTTGGTAGAAAAGTACTTCAGGCAGCGGTTTCAGTTTGAATCTTCTGCTTATGTTTTTCGTTAAACTTTATTTTGGGTGTGGATTATTTTCAGCAGGAATTGGCTGTCTTTATTTTATCCCTCCCTCTCTAGTGACTCTTGTGTGGAAAGATCCACATCTTGGGTAGTCATTATCCCATACGTCACTAGCTCATGGACTCTTGCTAATTACATGAAAGAAAACATAATTTATGTAAGAACTTACCTGATAAATTCATTTTTTTCATATTAGCAAGAGTCCATGAGGCCCGCCCTTTTTTTGTGGTGGTTATGATTTTGTATAAAGCACAATTATTCCAATTCCTTATTTTATATGCTTTCGCACTTTTTTATCACCCCACTTCTTGGCTATTCGTTAAACTGAATTGTGGGTGTGGTGAGGGGTGTATTTATAGGCATTTTGAGGTTTGGGAAACTTTGCCCCTCCTGGTAGGAATGTATATCCCATACGTCACTAGCTCATGGACTCTTGCTAATATGAAAGAAATGAATTTATCAGGTAAGTTCTTACATAAATTATGTTTTCTTTTGTGATTCAAATAGAGCATACATTTTTAACCCTTTAATGACCACAATGTACCCTGTATGTCCCTGGTAGTTAAGGGTTTTCTTGGTTATAATAGCACGGGTTGGCGGGAATGCACTATTATGCCCTCCCTCCTTCTGGCCACCAGAAATAGCAATGTGATCCCCATAGAAAGACCAGTGACGTGTCCTTAAGGGGTTAAACAGCTTTTATAATTTACTTCTATTATCACCTAGGTGTGCTTTTCAACAAATGATACCAAGAGAATGAAGCAAATTAGATAATAGAAATACGTTTGAAAGTTGTATGCACTAACTGAATCGTGTAAGAAAAATGTTGGGTTTCATGTCCCTTTTGCCTAAAACACTGTTATAAAAACATTTTAAAGCTTTATATGTGTGAAATTAATGAAATGTACTTCATTAAAGCTAGATATACTCCAACCCATAAGACCCCCCTGCCAAATTCCATAAACTTTGGTGCAAGTTCGATTTCAATAAATTGTCACACAATGTTTCTAAAACAGGATCAGTGTACATTTCATTTTGAAACTTTGTGAAGGTTTAAATAATAAACAAAATATCCACATTTTGGCCATTTAATTTAACTGATAGCTGTGCAGCCAGACATCTGATAAGTTGTTTGCCCACTAATTACTGAATGTTGTAGTACCGCACAAGGCTGCATATCAGACAAGTGTCCTTGTCAATATTTACTTTTTTCTTAAAGGGAGGTATCCCAAGTGTATGGATTCCAGACATTCCCCCACCAACAATAACACTTCCTCTAAAACAAAGAGGCCTATTTATAAAAAGAAAAGGGTCGATCCCACCTACACTCCTCATTCATTCACTGGTCTTTTGTAATTGAGGCTCCTGTCTGATTATATTTAGCTTTTTTTTTTTTATCGGGGGATAGTCATTGCATTTCCTACATGGATTTAATGAAAGTCATTGTTTTCACATATTTTCTTTTTTATATTATAATGTGTTTTTGTGTGTGTGGCATTTTTTCTAATGTTTTAATCTCCAGAGGCTATTTAGTAACTAAGGTTATCATGTTTAATTTTTATTTTGTTTATATTCAGTTAAAGCATTTTTATTTAAAGTGATGGTAAATTTAACATTGTATTAACTTACTTTTAGATCCTAAGTGAATTTGTCAAACAATCCACGTTTTTTGGCTTTAATTTTACATTATGTTATTGTAAAATAAATGCTATTATTTCCCTATTTTCATTATTTCCTCCTCCCCCTCGCTGTTCTTTTTGTGTACTGTAGTGACGTATAGAATGGTCCCACCTGCACTATAGGTAATTGGCAATGTGCACTCCAGTAAGATGGTTTGCGCATGCGTAGATGCATGCTTTGCACATTGTATACACACAGTAATGTATACTTACTAACAACCAATACACAGTCATACAAGTAAAGACAGCAATACAAGTAAACAGTGAATCGATAATGGGGACACTCTTAGTGACAAAAAACGTGTATGTGAAGGGCCTCGGCTGGTAGAGCTGACCGGCGCATGTGTGGAACAGTTTAGGAGGTCCCATATAGAAAACAGCAAGCCATATGACTAAGCTGATGATTGGGTAATAGTGAGATACGTCACCAAAAAAAACTACAATGGGAGGGGGCTTGCGGGAAGACCTGCCCTGCAAGTGCAATTATAGATTAACATTTTAAATGTCACTCTATCAGATTATTTTTAGCAGCTGCTCTAAGTTTACCATCACTTTAACTGTCATGTATTTCTAAATGGATTTATGGATTCTTGAAATACATCCTTAATCTCACGAGATTTCATAGTAAACTTCCTTAAAATAAGTAGGGAAATAACATGACTGCACCTGCACATGCCCGATGCATGCTCCCTTTCAAGTCCTGGGACTAGCAATCTGATTGGCTGCTTAAAGTCCCTCTACAATGGGATGTGGCTACTGAGGAAATTTTGAGGTAAACATCTTGCTTTTTTACATAGAGTTGTTCAGGTGATACTTTCTAGTCAGCTTTTTACAGATATGCTGCATCAACTTACAAGTGCTTCAACGTTTAGGTATCATGTCCCTTTAAGGGGGAACCAATTTTGCAGTACTCTGTCCCTTTAACACAAAACCTCTTATTACCCTGAATGCTTTCACCTCTCTTTTTTAGGTGCAATTCTTAAACTGCACTGTTTAGCAATGCTGTATGTTTTCGCTTCAATATTAAAGACAATTCTTAAACTGCACTTTTTTTCTCATGACCACTTTGTATATTGTACACTTAAAGGGACATTCCAGCCAAAATTGGAATCTCCATGGATGCATTTCCGTTTTGAACAGAAGCATTTTTGTAATATACATGCATTAGCAAAAATGCTTCTAATAAAAGCTATAGCTGTTTAAAATGTGTATTTAAATATGCACCATGCACCAGCATTTTAAACCCAGCACTTGCTCAGAGAGTTTAGGATGTTTGTACCATCTGTTAATGACTCAATCTGTTAATTGCTGACATGATACAAGCCCAGCTGGCGCTCTGAGCAGCTGCAGTATTTAAAATGCTGGTGCACTGACAATATCTAGCTATGCTTCACATGCACATGCAGAGAAAAATGTTAACACTAAAATAGTGATAACTTTTACTAGAAACATGTTTGCCAATACATTTATATTGCAAATATGTTTCTATTCAAATATGTAATTCATCTATGTGCAATTACATTTTGACTGGAATGTCCCTTTAATACAGTGCTGATTTATGTTGGTAGAGGAAAGTTTTACTTAAAAAAAAAAAAGTTCTGTTTATAGCAACACTTTACTCTATCCTGTTCCTATAACTGAGCCCAGTGAGTGAGATCGCAGATCAGTGTAGATCACTGGTTTTCAAACCGGTCCTCAGGCCTCCCCAACAGGTCAGGTTTTCAGGATTACCTTGGATGAGACCAGGTAAAATAACCATTTTTACTAATTAGCTGATTATTTCACCTGTGCTCCAGTTCAGATATCCTCAAAATCTGACCTGTGAGGGAGGCCTGAGGACAGGTTTGAAAACCAGTGGTTTATAACATAAAGAAAATCTCTCACATTGATGTTAGTTAATGGGAAGGGAACTAAAAAAAGAGGATGCATGTAAAAGATTCTTGATTGGAAATTAATCATAGAGGATTCTACAAGAGACACCTACTTGCTTATATTAAACATTTTACTCAAACGTTTTCTCTTGTTAAGTGTATTCAGTCCACGGATCATCCATTACTTATGGGATATATTCCCTTACCAACAGGAAGTTGCAAGAGGATCACCCAAGCAGAGCTGCTACATAGCTCCTCCCCTCACATGTCATATCCAGTCATTCTCTTGCAACTCAACTAGATAGGTCGTTGTGAGAGGTCTGTGGTGTTTTTTATACTTAGTTTATTTCTTCAATCAAAAGTTTGTTATTTTAAATGGCACCGGAGTGTGCTGTTGTGCTCAGGCAGTATTTGGAAGAAGAATCTGCCTGCGTTTTTTCTATGCTCTTAGCAGAAGTAACTAAGATCCACTGGCTGTTCTCGCACATTCTGAGGAGTGGGGTAAATTTCAGAAAGGGAATAGCGTGTGGGGAATCCTGCAAACAAGGTATGTGCAGTAAATTATTTTTCTAAGGAATGGAATTGACTAAGAAAATACTGCTGATACCGATGTAATGTAAGTACAGCCTTAAATGCAGTAGCGACTGGTATCAGGCTGATGAATGTATGTACAATAAGTAATTTTCTAAGGAATGGAATTTGACTAAGAAAATACTGTTAATACTGAAGTAATGTATGAGCCTTAACTGCAGTAGAAGCGACTGGTAGCAGGCTTATTAATAACACTACCTAACTTTTAAAGTGCATGTTTAAAACGTTTACTGGCATGTTATTCGTTGTTTTGTGAGGTACTTTGGTGATAAATCTTTTGGGGCATGATTTTCCACATGGCTGTCGTTTATTTCTACATAGAAATGGTTAACTGAGGTTTCCCACTGTTGTAATAGGAGTGGGAGGGGCCTATTTTAGCGCTTTTTTGCGCAGTAAAAATTCAGTTACAGTCTTCCTGCTTCTTCCTCCTTGATCCAGGACGTCTCTAGAGAGCTCAGGGGCCTTCAAAATTCATTTTGAGGGAGGTAATCAGTCACAGCAGACCTGTGACAGTGTGTTTTGACTGTGATAAAAACGTTAATTGTTAAATTGATTATCCGTTTTTGGGTATTAAGGGGTTAATCATCCATTTGCTAGTGGGTGCAATGCTTTGCTAACTTAATACATTTACTGTGAAAATTTGGTTGCTATAACTGATTTGGTTCATTGTTATTTCAACTGTGACAATTTTTTTGTGCTTCTTAAAGGCGCAGTAGCGTTTTTTATATTGCTTGTAAACTTATTTGAAAAGATTTTCCAAGCTTGCTAGTCTCATTGCTAGTCTGTTTAAATATGTCTGACACAGATGAATCTGTTTGTTCACTATGTTTGAAGGCCAATGTGGAGCCCCACAGAAATATGTGTACTAAATGTATTGATGTCACTTTGAATAAAAGTCAATTTATATCTGTAAAGAAATTATCACCAGACAACGAGGGGGAAGTTATGCCGACTAACTCTCCTCACGTGTCAGTACCTTCGCCTCCCGCTCAGGAGGCGTGTGATATTGTGGCGCCAAGTACATCAGAGAGGCCCATACAAATCACTTTGCAAGACATGGCTGCTGTTATGACAGAGGTATTATCTAAATTGCCTGAATTAAGAGGCAAGCGCGATAGCTCTGGGTTAAGGACAGAGCGCGCTGATGATGTGAGAGCCATGTCTGATACTGCGTCACAATTTGCAGAACATGAGGACGGAGAGCTTCATTCTGTGGGTGACGGATCTGATCCAGGGAGACCGGATTCAGAGATTTCTAATTTTAAATTTAAGCTTGAGAACCTCCGTGTATTGCTAGGGGAGGTATTAGCGGCTCTGAATGATTGTAACACAGTTGCAATTCCAGAGAAAATATGTAGGTTGGATAGATACTTTGCGGTACCGGTGTGTACTGACGTTTTTCCTATACCTAAAAGGCTTACAGAAATTATTAGCAAGGAGTGGGATAGACCCGGTGTACCCTTTTCCCCTCCTCCGATATTTAGAAAAATGTTTCCAATAGACGCCACCACACAAGACTTATGGCAGACGGTGCCTAAGGTGGAGGGAGCAGTTTCTACTTTAGCTAAACGTACCACTATCCCGGTGGAGGATAGTTGTGCTTTTTCGGATCCAATGGATAAAAAATTAGAAGGTTACCTTAAGAAAATGTTTGTTCAACAAGGTTTTATCTTACAGCCCCTTGCATGCATTGCGCCTGTCACTGCTGCTGCGGCATTCTGGTTTGAGTCTCTGGAAGAGGCCATTCGCACAGCTCCATTGGATGAGATTATGGCCAAGCTTAAAGCACTTAAGCTAGCTAATGCATTTGTTTCTGATGCCGTTGTACATTTAACCAAACTAACGGCTAAGAACTCCGGATTCGCCATCCAGGCGCGCAGAGCGCTATGGCTTAAATCCTGGTCAGCTGACGTGACTTCTAAATCTAAATTGCTCAATATTCCTTTCAAAGGGCAGACCTTATTCGGGCCCGGCTTGAAAGAAATTATTGCTGACATTACTGGAGGTAAGGGTCATACTCTTCCTCAGGACAGGGCCAAATCAAAGGCCAAACAGTCTAATTTTCGTGCCTTTCGTAACTTCAAGGCAGGAGCAGCATCAACTTCCTCCGCTCCAAAACAGGAAGGACCTGTTGCTCGTTACAGACAGGGCTGGAAAGCTAACCAGACCTGGAACAAGGGCAAGCAGGCCAGAAAGCCTACTTCTGCCCCTAAGACAGCATGAAGAGAGGGCCCCCTATCCGGAAACGGATCTAGTGGGGGGCAGACTATCTCTCTTCGCCCAGGCTTGGGCAAGAGATGTCCAGGATCCCTGGGCGTTGGAGATCATATCTCAGGGATATCCTCTGGACTTCAAAGCTTCTCCTCCACAAGGGAGATTTCATCTTTCAAGGTTATCAGCAAACCAAATAAAGAAAGAGGCATTTCTACGCTGTGTACAAGACCTCTTAGTAATGGGGGTGATCCACCCAGTTCCGAGGACGGAACAAGGGCAAGGGTTTTACTCAAATCTGTTTGTGGTTCCCAAGAAAGAGGGAACCTTCAGACCAATCTTGGACCTAAAAATCTTAAACAAATTCCTAAGAGTTCCATCATTCAAAATGGAAACTATTCGAACCATCCTACCCATGATCCAAGAGGGTCAATACATGACCACAGTGGACTTAAAGGATGCCTACCTTCATATACCGATTCACAAAGATCATTATCTGTACCTAAGATTTGCCTTTCTAAACAGGCATTACCAGTTTGTAGCTCTTCCCTTCGGGTTAGCTACGGCCCCGAGAATTTTTACAAAGGTTCTGGGCTCACTCCTAGCGGTACTAAGACCGCGAGGCATAGCGGTGGCTCCGTACCTAGACGACATTCTAATACAAGCGTCAAGTTTTCAAATTGCCAAGTCTCATACAGAGATAGTTCTGGCATTTCTGAGGTCGCATGGGTGGAAGGTGAACGTGGAAAAGAGTTCTCTATCACCACTCACAAGAGTCTCCTTCCTAGGGACTCTGATAGATTCTGTAGAAATGAAAATTTTCCTGACGGAGGCCAGGTTATCAAAACTTTTAAATGCTTGCCGTGTCCTTCATTCCATTCCACGCCCGTCAGTAGCTCAGTGCATGGAAGTAATCGGCTTAATGGTAGCGGCAATGGACATAGTACCATTTGCGCGCCTGCATCTCAGACCTCTGCAATTATGCATGCTAAGTCAGTGGAATGGGGATTATTCAGATTTGTCCCCTCTACTAAATCTGGATCAAGAGACCAGAGATTCTCTTCTCTGGTGGCTTTCTCGGGTACATCTGTCCAAGGGGATGACCTTTCGCAGGCCAGATTGGACAATTGTAACAACAGATGCCAGCCTTCTAGGTTGGGGCGCAGTCTGGAACTCCCTGAAGGCTCAGGGAAACTCCTCCCAATAAATATTCTGGAGTTGAGAGCAATATTCAATGCTCTTCTAGCTTGGCCTCAGTTAGCAACACTGAGGTTCATCAGATTTCAGTCGGACAACATCACGACTGTGGCTTACATCAACCATCAAGGGGGAACCAGGAGTTCCCTAGCGATGTTGGAAGTCTCAAAGATAATTCGCTGGGCAGAGTCTCACTCTTGCCACCTGTCAGCGATCTACATCCCAGGCGTGGAGAACTGGGAGGCGGATTTTCTAAGTCGCCAGACTTTTCATCCGGGGGAGTGGGAACTTCATCCGGAGGTCTTCGCTCAACTGATTCATCGTTGGGCAAACCAGATCTGGATCTCATGGCGTCTCGCCAGAACGCCAAGCTTCCTTGTTACGGATCCAGGTCCAGGGACCCGGGAGCGGCGCTGATAGATGCTCTGACAGCCCCTTGGGTCTTCAACATGGTTTATGTGTTTCCACCATTCCCGATGTTACCTCGACTGATTGCCAAGATCAAACAGGAGAGAGCATCGGTGATTCTGATAGCGCCTGCGTGGCCACGCAGGACCTGGTATGCAGACCTAGTGGACATGTCGTCCTGTCCACCATGGTCTCTACCTCTGAGGCAGGACCTTCTAATACAAGGTCCTTTCAAACATCCAAATCTAGTTTCTCTGAGGCTGACTGCATGGAGATTGAACGCTTGATCCTATCAAAGCGTGGATTCTCGGAGTCAGTTATTGATACCTTAATACAGGCACGGAAGCCTGTTACCAGAAAAATTTACCATAAAATATGGCGTAAATATTTATATTGGTGCGAATCCAAGGGTTACTCATGGAGTAGGGTTAGGATTCCTAGGATATTGTCCTTTCTACAAGAGGGTTTAGAAAAGGGCTTATCTGCTAGTTCGTTAAAGGGACAGATTTCTGCTCTGTCTATTCTCTTACACAAACGTCTGGCAGAAGTTCCAGACGTCCAGGCTTTTTGTCAGGCTTTGGCTAGGATTAAGCCTGTGTTTAAGACTGTTGCTCCTCCGTGGAGCTTAAACTTGGTTCTTAAAGTTCTTCAAGGGGTTCTGTTTGAACCCCTTCATTCCATTGATATTAAGCTTTTATCTTGGAAAGTTCTGTTTTTGATGGCTATTTCCTCGGCTCGAAGAGTCTCTGAGTTATCGGCCTTACATTGTGATTCTCCTTATCTGATTTTCCATTCAGACAAGGTAGTTCTGCGTACTAAACCTGGGTTTTTACCTAAGGTAGTTTCTAACAGGAATATCAATCAGGAGATTGTTGTTCCATCATTATGTCCTAATCCTTGTTCAAAGAAGGAACGACTTTTGCATAATCTGGACGTAGTCCGTGCCCTGAAGTTCTATTTACAGGCAACTAAAGATTTTCGTCAAACTTCTTCTCTGTTTGTCGTGTATTCTGGTCAGAGGAGAGGTCAAAAAGCTTCGGCAACCTCTCTCTCCTTTTGGCTTCGTAGCATAATACATTTAGCCTATGAGACTGCTGGACAGCAGCCCCCTGAAAGAATTACAGCTCATTCCACTAGAGCTGTGGCTTCCACCTGGGCCTTTAAGAATGAGGCCTCTGTTGAACAGATTTGCAAGGCTGCAACTTGGTCTTCGCTTCACAGTTTTTCAAAATTTTACAAATTTGACACTTTTGCTTCTTCGGAGGCTGTTTTTGGGAGAAAGGTTCTACAGGCAGTGGTTCCTTCCGTTTAAGTTCCTGCCTTGTCCCTCCCATCATCCGTGTACTTTGGCTTTGGTATTGGTATCCCATAAGTAATGGATGATCCGTGGACTGAATACACTTAACAAGAGAAAACATTTATGCTTACCTGATAAATTTATTTCTCTTGTAGTGTATTCAGTCCACGGCCCGCCCTGTCTTTAAGGCAGATCTAAATTTTAATTAAAACTCCAGTCACCACTGCACCCTATGGTTTCTCCTTTCTTGTCTTGTTTCGGTCGAATGACTGGATATGACATGTGAGGGGAGGAGCTATGTAGCAGCTCTGCTTGGGTGATCCTCTTGCAACTTCCTGTTGGTAAGGGAATATATCCCATAAGTAATGGATGATCCGTGGACTGAATACACTACAAGAGAAATAAATTTATCAGGTAAGCATAAATTATGTTTTTTATCATCGATATGAAGATGGGAGCTTTTAACCTCTTCAGGACTTGGAATTTTAAAGAAAAAATGCCCAAAATACCAGGACATTTTTAGCATTTTTTCTATCACTCTATTTAAACAGAAATAGAGCCTTGTTTTTTATTTACCTGTCAAAACTATATATATATACTTTGTTTTTTTTGTTTTTTGTGGACAACCCAAGGTGTTGATCTTGGCCCATTTTGGTATATTTCATGTCACCATTTTTCCAACAAATACGATCATATTAAAATAATTGTAACGTTTTTCACAAACTTTGGGTTTCTCACTGGAACTATTTACGCTCAAATACTGCAGTCAAAAGATTGTAAAAGCTTCTCTGGGGTCCCCTTTAATCAGAAATAGCAAACATACATGGGTGGCTTTGCTATTGGCTTTTGGTAATGCCACTAATTGCAGCTGTGTACCACACTTCTGAAATTCCAAGCAGTGAAGGAGTTAATTAGCTAGTAAGGGTAATAGTATTACCCTCCCAACTGACATCTCCCACCTCCCTGACCCCACCACCACTTCTCTGCCCCTCCCACCCAAATTCCTCACCACCATCTTAGGTACCGGCAGACAGTCTGCCAGTATAATTTTATGGCTTTTTATTTTTTAAATTAATCAATTAATTAATTAGTTTTAATTTTCTGCAGTGTAAGATTCCTCCTTACTCTCCCACCTCCCTGATCCCTCCCAAATACATCTCTAACCCTCCCCCCTCCTAATGGTCTCCCTCCGCCATCTTTATACATGTTTATTTATTTATTTTGCATTAGTTTATTAATAAAAACCCTTTCTGTAGTGTAGCGACCCCCCTCCCCCACCCCACCGCCCCCTCTCCCCTCTAAAAATCCCTTTTCTATAGTGTAGTGTATCCCTCTCTCCGTGTAAAAATGTTTCTGCAGTTTAGCAAAAGCAGCATTGCATATCTTGAGGCCATGTAAGGGACAGGCTGGTCACAAAGCAATATGAAGCATGCAACAAGTTGTTTGTTGTTTTGTTTTGGGGGGTTTTAAATTCAAGAAGTAGCTAAGGGTTAAGAAAACTAAACAAGAATCTAGTGGCTCATGTATCAGTGACTATGTACCTCTATGGCCTGCGTGGGCATTGAGCACACAGATTTTCTAAAAAAAGTGTAACAGGTACTGTTTTCTCAGGTTTAACAACAAATATTTTATATAATTTTACAAAAATAAAGCTTTTATGTGTTCTGTTAAATCCATCACTATTTGTGATGCAAAAGTTAATTTTAGCCTTGATTCCAATCTTTCAGAAATTCTTGTAAAAAAAATTAATAAAAATTGATTATTTTAATAAAAATGATCACAATCTTATAGAATCAAACACAGCTGAGCTGGACAACTCCCACAATATTCAATCTGCATTTTTCCCACATCAGCGCCAATAACAACCAGTAACGGCTGTCTATCACCAAAAACTGCTGCTATATAGCGCTCCACTCACATGCACTCGCCTGAGTTTACGTCCCTGCTTTTCAACTAAAGATACAAAGAGAGTGAAGACAATTTGATAATAGAAGTAAATAAGAAAACTGTTAAAAACGATATGCTCTGTCTGAATTATGAAAGAACATTTTTGGGTTTCATGTCCCTTTAACACAATAGTAAATTACAGACTAAAGGAGTGATGGTAGCAAGAAATAATAAGCGGTTAAAAAAAGAAGAGAGCGTTATATTAATTAGAGTTTAATCACTGTCTTTTGTCCATACTGATGTCACAATAATACTCTAGCCTGAGGTTCTGATTTAACTTTATCTTCCTTTCTTTAATTATGAACTAAATATGGAAGGACAGTTAATTGTGATACATTATTGTTACAGTATTAATATGAAAATATATTACATCTAACATTAATATTTAACTCTAAACTGGAAAAAAGGCTGCATAACTGGTGTGTTTTACACGTTTCAGGTTATCACTGCAGCATTTAATACTTTGAAAAATGTTCACAATTTACTGTCAGTTTTATTTTAAAGACTTTGAGATAGTAATATAAAATATGTATACATTTGGTGACCATTTGACTGGAAAAAGCTTGTTCAGCTTTATATATTATATATGTTATCCTGCTAAAGAGAAACACCGTTTATCAGATGGTTTCCAAAGTTATTTATGAAGACATCCAACTAAATGGATACTTTGGTTTGTATTTGCTACTAGGGATGGACAAATGTTTCACAACATTTGAAAATGTAAATGAATTTTAACACATTTGTTCGTTTGTTTCAAATTTCAAATGTTTGTACAACATTCTAACATTAGTTTAATGTAATAGTATTTCTAATGCTTTCTCTAAATGTAATATTAAAATGTTCTAATAATTCTATTTGAATTATGAAATATTCAAATTCTAAAAATCAAATTTACAGTATCTCACAAAAGTGAGTACACCCCTAACATTATATCTTTTCATGTGACACCACTGAAGAAATGACACTTTGCTACAATGTAAATTAGTGAGTGTACAGCCTGTATAACAGTGTAAATGTGCTGTCCCCTCAAAATAACTCAACACACAGCCATTAATGTCTAAACCATTGGCAACAAAAGTGAGTGCACCCCTAAGTGAAAATGTCCAAATTGGGCCCAATTAGCCATTTTCCCTCCCCGGTGGTATGTGACTCATTAGGTCTCAGGTGTGAATGGGGAGCAGGTGTGTTAAATTTGGTGTTATCGCTCTCACACTCTCTCATACTGGTCACTGGAAGTTCAACATGGCACCTCATGGCAAAGAACTCTTTGAGGATCTGAAAAAATTTTGCTCTACATAAAGATGGCCTAGGCTATAAGAAGATTGCCAAGACTCTGAAACTGAGCTGCAGCACGGTAAGCAAGACTATGCAGCGGTTTCACAGGACAGGTTCCACTCAGAACAGGCCTCGCCATGGTCGACCAAAGAAGTTGAGTGCACGTGCTCAGCGTCATATCCAGAGGTTGTCTTTGGGAAATAGACGTATGAGTGCTGCCAGCATTGCTGCAGAGGTTGAAGGTGTGGGGGGTCAACCTGTCAGTGCTCAGACCATACGCCGCACACTGCATCAAATTGGTCTGCATGGCTGTGGTCCCAGAAGGAAGCCTCTTCTAAAGATGAAGCACAAGAAAGCCAGCAAACAGTTTGCTGAAGACAAGCAGACTAAGGAAATGGATTACTGGAACCATGTCCTGTGATCGGATGAGACAAAGATAAACTTATTTGGTTCAGATGTTGTAAAGTGTGTGTGGCAGCAACCAGGTGAGGAGTACAAAGACAAGTGTGTCTTGCCTACAGTCAAGCATGGTGGTGGGAGTGTCATAGTCTGGGCCTGCATGAGTGCTGCCGGCACTGGGGAGCTACAGTTTATTGAGGGAACCATGAATGCCAACATGTACTGTGACATTCTGAAGCAGAGCATGATCCCCTGCCTTTGGAGACTGGGCCGCAGGCAGTATTCCAACATGATAACAACCCTCAACACACCTCCAAGACGACCACTGCCTTGCTAAAGAAGCTGAGGGTAAAGGTGATGGACTGGCCAAGCATGTCTCCAGACCTAAACCCTATTGAGCATCTGTGGGGAATCCTCAAACGGAAGTTGGGGGAGCGCAAGGTCTCTAGCATTCACCAGCTCCGTGATGTCGTCATGGAGGAGTGGAAGAGGACTCCAGTGGCAACCTATGATGCTCTGGTGAACTCCATGCCCAAGAGAGTTAAGGCAGTGCTGGAAAATAATGGTGACCACACAGAAGATTGACACTTTGGGCCCAATTTGGACATTTTCACTTAGGGGTGTACTAAACATTAATGGCTGTGTGTTGAGTTATTTTGAGGAGACAGCAAATTTACACTGTTATACAGGCTGTACACTCACTACTTTACGTTGAAGCAAAGTGTAATTTCTTCAGTGTTGTCACATGAAAACAATAAAATATTTACAAAAATGTGAGGGGTGTACTCACTTTTGTGAGATACTGTATATATATTTGTAATAGTATTTCTAAGACTCTCTTTAAATGTAATATTCTAATTATGCAATATTCTAATTCGAAAATTTGAATTTATATACAGTATTTGTAATAGTATTTCTAATGCTTTCTTTTTAAGTATTATTCGAAATATGCAATATTCGAAATAGAAACATTCAAATTGATATATTTGTATCTATTATGTATCAATTTACTAAATTCCCTACCACATGAACTATTGAACTTCTGAATAGTATTTGTTAAATCAAATGTTACATTCGAAATTTCGAATGTGGACATTCAATCTAATTATAAATATTCGAATTAGAAAGTGACATTCGAAAACTGTAAATAGCAATCGATTATAGAATTTTTAAGAATATTCATTCTTATCAACATTTGATTATGAAAATCGAATTTCTACAATAACATTAGTTCTAACATTCGAATATAAACACATTCTCAAACATGGCACAGGTGCCAGAAATAGAATAGTTTTTTTTTTCACAGTTGTGGAGATACAGGCAATTTCGAAATCTCATGTATCCTTCCTCGCTTTTTTGTAGCTGCAATAAAGTGAAAACTTTTGGCAATAAGAACGCAGTTTTTTTACTTCAGATTTCTTGTGTTTTGTTTAAAAATTATAGATCGGTTGTATCACTTTTTCAGTCTGGAAATGTTTAAGTTGGGACTGAATGAGACTTTAAACGTTGCAGGGAATGCTTCCACTTACACTATTTTTTTTTAAATAAAAAAGTTGTAACAAGAATATTACTTAATTGTGTGTATATTTAGAGCTGCAATTTAAAGGGACAGTAAAGTAAAAAATAAACTTGTGATTCCGATAGAAAATGTAGTTTTAAACAACTTTCCAATTCACTTAATAATGATCAAATTTACTTGATATCCTTTATTGACGAGTAAGTCAAGAGCAGCAATGCATTACTAGGAGCTAGCTGAACATGTTTGGTGAGCCAGTGACAAGTGGCATATATGTGCAGCCACCAATCACCAGCTAGCTCCCAGTGTTGCATTACTGCTCTTGAGCCTACCAAAGTATGCTCTTCAACAAAGGATACTAAGAGAACAAAGCACATTTGATAATATATGTCCAGTGGAAAGTTGTTTAAAATGACATGCTCTGCCTGAATCATCAAAGTTTAATTTTGACTTTATTGTACCTTTAAGTCATGTATAAACATTAAAGGGATATAAAACAGTCTGTTTAATTGTTGTAATATAATTAGTGGGTTATACTTAATCGTATCATTTGAATATGTGTTATTACTTTATTTTTAAAGGATTCTATTTATTTTTTAAATTAACTTAATCTGTGAAGGGTCCATTACTTCCTGTCACACCCCACAAGGGGGCTGGGGTCTCTACAGGAAGTCAAAGGAGTAGCTTTTCCTTTGATGTGTTGCTAGGAGATATCTAATCTTGCTTCAGTCATCTTATTGCCCAGGCTCAGCAGAGGACTTTTGCGGCAAACATCATGTGATAATAATTAAGTTCTGTAGTGTATGCTTGCTTATCTAGCTGGGGCAGTGGTTACACTGAGAATTTTTAAGTGCTAATTTAGCAATAAAACAAATACGTTTTTTTACATAATCCTGTTTCTTTGTGTCATTACTATGATTTAACATATTTTTTCTACTAAAGGAGCACTGTTTCATAGCCCTTTAAAATGAGAAATAGCTTTAACCCCTTGCACCATCACACAGTACTTTGCCCAGCGTACTTTGTTGACGTTGTACTTACGTCCAGCAGACTAGTGCATGTTGCGATCCTCACTGTCCGCTTTTAAAGCGGGGACTGCAGTTGGGGGCAAATGGCATTGCCCTTTATATGGTAAGGGAGCACTGATTGTGCTCCCTTATCATATGTAGACAGATTGAGATCAATACAATATACCGTATATATATATATATATATAGTTTTGATTGGTAAATGAAAGAAAAAACAAAGGCTCTTTTTCTGTTTAGACAGATGCTAAAAATGCTAAAAAGGTACTTTGGGCAAGTTTTTTTGTGAAATTCTCGGGAGCAAATTCAGTATGTTTTAGTTACTTTTGCTTGCATATCATTTAAAGGAACAGCAAAGTCAAAATTAAACTTCCATGGTTTAGATAGAACATGCAGTTTTAAACAACTTTCTAATTCTGTCTTCAAATTTGCTTAATTCTATTGTTGTCCTCAAGAGCGTGCACATTTTGAAACATTGTTTGTAGCAGCATTATACATTGTAGCAAACACTGCTGCCATAGATTACTAAAGATACGTGCACACTCCTGAGTTCCTATGAAACTATGTAGATTTACTTTTCAACAAAGGATACCAAGAGAATAAAAAACATTTGATAATAGAAGTAGATTGGAAAGTTGTAAAGCTTAATTTTGACTTTACTGTCCCTTTTTAATGCTGCAAAGGTTATATACATTTAATCACCAATCTGTGAACATGTTGTGCTTCCCTCTGATGTAAGAATAGGAATTAATGCAACACAACATAGTGTGCAATAGTGAAACAGGACAATGAGCAGGTGTGCTCGCTTAGTCTCCTCTTGCCCTGTGTGTGCTTGGGTCAGAAAGCTTTAGCTTTTCCTTATGTTTTCTGTGTTGCAGATTGAATGGATAAGATACATTTATGAAGGAATCCTAATCTTTTCAAGAGTTTCTTTTTGCATGTGATTTAGCATTAGTGACCTTATTTTTTATAGTAATTAGTGCCAAAACAGAAATCTTTATATCTAAAATAATTTGCAATATACACACCAATTTGAATTTTATTTTTGAAAATTCAAATTGTACACTGCAAAGATAGATTTCTCTCCTGCATTTGAAAGAGCATTATGCTCTTTGAAACTTAAAGGGACACTCAATCAAAATTAAACTTTCATTATTCAGACACAGCATGCAATTTTAAACAACTTTACAATTTACTTGCATTAACAAAATGTGCACAGTTTTTTTATATTTAAACTTTTTGAGTCACCAGCTCCTACTGAGCATGTGCAAGAATAAGTGTGTATGCATTTGTGAATGGCTGATGGCTGTCACATGGTACAGGGGGAGTGGAAAAATACATAACTTTTAAAATGGTCAGAAAAAAAATTACTACTCATTTGAAGTTCAGACTAAGTGCTATTGCATTGTCTTGTTATCTTGCATTTGTTAATTATGCAAATCTACAGTGTTGACTGGTCCTTTAAGTGTTGCTCTCCTTCCAAATACATTACAGGGAAGCTCAACTAGAAATATGATTGCACCAGCGTACATAGGAGCTCTTAGTTTAACAGAAGATTTAAGAAGTTTATTTTGGGAGGGAGCTAAGAGTTTAAACCCATTTTTTGTTCAGCACCCTAAGTAGCGCTTGCTGATTGGTGGTTATTATTATTATTATGATTCCTTATTTATAAAGTACCAACAGATTCCGCAGCGCTGTCCATGGGTACAAAGATAAAAGTACAGTACAATACAATATAAAAGACACTAGACAAAGTTTAACAAATAAATACAGGGAGAATCGAAAGCCCTGTTCCCGTGGGAACTTACAATCTAGATGGGTAGGAGGGTGAGAAACAGGAGGTGGGGACTGCAAAGGTGGGAATGATGTTAGTGTGGTGTGAGATGGGGGCAGCAATTAGGCAAGTGGAATTAATTTGTTACTGATTTGGAGCTAGGCTTCCCTGAACAAAAATGTCTTTAGGGAGCGTTTAAAGGAGGAAAGTTTAGGGGAAAGGGGCAGCTCGAGTAAGTGCGTTCCAGATGGTTGGTGCAGCACGAGAGAAGTCCTGTAGTCTAGCATGGGAGGAGGTGATAGTAGAAGATGCAAGGAGCAGGTCATTATTGGATCTTAGGGGGCAGGCTGGAGTATATTTGTTGATGAGTGAGGACAGGTGGGGGGGGGGGTCTGCATTGGTAAGGGCTTTGTAGGTCAGGGTGAGAATTTTGAATTTAATTTGGCTGTGAATGGGGAGCCAGTGAAGGGACTCGCAGAGAGGTGCAGCAGATACAGAGTGTCAAGAAAGGGGGATTAGCCTAGCAGAGGCATTTAGGATAGATTGAAGAGGGGAGAGGTGGGAGAGAGGAAGGCCAGTTAGTAGGTTATTACAGTAGTCAAGTTGGGAAATTACCAGGGAGTGGATTAGCTGTTTAGTAGTTTCAGCACTCAGAAACTGACGGATTTTGGAGATATTGCATAGGTGGTTGTGACAGGATGAAGAGAGCAATTGGATGTGGGGTATGAAGGACAGATTGGAGTCAAGTGTAACTCCTAGGCAGCAGCTTGTGGTGATGGGGAGATAGTGTTGTCACCAACAGTGATTGAAAAGTTAGAAACCGGGGTAGAATTAGAGGGGGGGATTAGAAGGAGCTCAGTTTTGGACAAGTTGATTTTTAGGTGGTGAGAGGCCATCCAAGAGGAAATGCCAGATAAGCAGACACTCATGTGAGAAAGGACAGAAGGAGAGAGTGCAAGGGTGGATAGGTAGATCTGAGTATCATCAGCATAGAGGTGATAGTTGAAGCCATAGCTACTGATAAGTTTACCCAGTGAGGAAGTATAAATAGAGAAGAGTAGAGGATCCAGAACAGAGCCTTGAGGTACTCCAACAGACAGAGGCAATGGAGAGGAGGAGTCGCCAGCAAAGGAGACATTAAAGGACCTATTAAAGAGATAAGAGTGGATCCAGGAGAGGGCAGTGTCAGAGAGCCCAAGGGAGCTGAGAGTCAGTAGGAGAAGGGAAAGGTCAATGGTGTCAAAGGCAGCAGACAGGTCAAGTAAGATAAGTATAGTTTAATGGTCGTAGTTTTTAGCAGAAAGAAGATCGTTAGTAACCTTGGTGAGGGCAGTCTTAGTTGAGTGTTGGCGACAGAATCCAGATTGAGTAGGAGGACAAGAAGTGGGTTTAGGCGATCGAAAACTAGTTTTTTCAGGACTTGAAGCTAGTGGAAGCAGTGATATGGGACAGCACTTTGCTGGAAAATTGGGGTAGAGGGAGGGTTTTTTGAGGATGGGGGTGACCTTTGCATGTTTGAAGGAAGATGGGAATGAACCGGTAGTAAGGGATAGGTTGAATATGTGAGTGCATATAGCAAGCGATACCCAGGGTTCTGAACCAAAAATGGACCGGCTGTTAAGCTTTTCAAATAAAGATACCAATAGAATGAAGAAAATTTGATAATAGGAGTATATTAGAAAGTTGCTTAAAATTGCATGCTCTATCTTAATCATGAAAGTTTAATTTTGCTAAACATAGTAAAGAAGAACTGCCTATCTCGAATAGTAAAATTAGTCAAATTAATAAAATTCCCATTTTAATAATAGATAAATATAATGTTGCCTCTGAATATTTTACTGGAGGGAAAAAAAGTAAAGACATTTTGACTGTCAATATTCTGCATACAAAATGTGTTTGTCCTGATTTATTATAATTTAAAGAGAACTCTACAATTGGGAAAACCTTCTAGGAAAAAAAATCTAGAAAAAAAAAATATTTCTCCCTGCCAAGATTGCTTTAATAGCTTGGACTTTATTAATGGCAAAAAAGGATATCCTCATATTACCATACAGGAAAAATATATACTTTTCACATTTTAATAATGCAAACTATCCTATACGGACTTGTTTGAAAGTGTGTAGTAACTGCTGCCAGTCCAGGATGAATTTCAGTCAAATTTATTGAGCCATAAGAGTTATACAAGTTTATAAAACACCATTTAAACAGATATTGTATTCAAAAAATTCTACTGTTCATCTGAAAGACCAGCATTTATTGCTTTTTTCAGAATAGGAGCATGAGTTTCCCAAAAGACAAATGCCCTCTTTTACACAGATTCAAAGAAAGACGTTGACAACAATGTTCCTTATACAGAATGTTCATTCAAACTTAGTTGCACTATGAGGATATTGACTTTAGTGCCTAAAGAAAAGGGGGGTTATGTCTCTACTTTACAATCATATTGCAATAAGAGGAGATAGAAAACTAGTTACCCAGGACTCTAGAGTACTTGAGCCTGGTACAGGATGTCCAATTATAATAGAAACATTTTTTTCCTCCAAAACAGAGTTGTGTCCCTTGAAATACAGGACAGTTGCCAAACATAATTGGCACTTATACAAGATGGCTTTCATGGCTGTAAAGAGGTGTGTGTGTGTGTGTGGGGGGGTTAATGTGAGAAGAGATTTGGACTGGATGTCTTCCTTTTATAAGTAGTCTTTCAGCTATGTGTAATCATCCAATGTCAACAGAAGAAGTAAACAGTACAAATCACACAAAAGACTTGCTCGCTGCGTTACAAGAATGAGCAATATTGGTGCCTATATCCACCGGTTAAACTTATAAACAAATATCCCGAGGCAAGGGTTAATTTATATTTGTAGAGTGTTCCTAGCAAGGGAAATCTTGTTATGTGACATTGGGGTCAGATATCAAGGACAGCACTCAGTGGTGGTAAACTGGGCCAATCTATCTAAACGACAAAAGCGTTCCAACACATCCTCGCTGCCAGAGTAAGACTAAGGAGTGCCAGCAAGCGGTAATTCAAAATAAAAAGTGTAAATTTCACAAAGACACTAAGGAAAAAAAAAGAAATCCGCAAACTGGATTCCTCCTAAAACCCTGTAATTGTAAAAATAAATAATGGGACTACTTAAGGTTAATTGATCATTTGTTTAATTATTGTTTGATTATTTATTACGAATAGGATGAAATGTAAATGATATCCTTTCTTAGTGTATGTTGATTAAAGTTTCTGCATCATGTAGATATGGTAACATTTTTTGTTAAATAAAATGAATTTGCTCTTAAGTTGTATTTATGTATGTATTTATTAATTTATTTATTTATTCTTTGGTTCAGAACATAAGTCTTTCAAGGTATTGGGATTTTTTTTACCTTGTATTGTAATGTAGGAGTCTCTATTTCACATAAAGAAGACTACATAGTAACATAAACGTGTTAAAGGGACACTCAGGTTAAATTAAATTTTCATGATTCAGATACAGCATGTAATTTTAAACAACTTTCCAATTTACTTCCATTAAAAAAAATGTGCACAGTCTTTTATATTTTCAATTTTTGAGCATGTGCAAGAATTCACAGACTATATGTATATGCATTTGTGATTGGCTGATTTGCTATCACATGGTACAAGGGGAGTGGAAATATACATAACTTTAAAATTTGTTATAAAAAAATCTACTACTCATTTGAAGTTCAGACTAAGTGCTATTGGATTATCTTGCATTTGTTGATTATGCAAATCTAATGTGTTGACTGGTCCTTTAAGGTAAAATTTGTGTTTCTAAACTTTTTAAGGGCTTCTCCGTACCAACGAGACTTGTTAGATCATCTCACCTGAGTGGCGAGGTTTTGAAGATCAAGCCCTTAGTATCTTACTTAACTGACCACAGTGATTAATAGTTTATACAACATTGATTTCCCATTTGTTTTAGTTTTTATAGAAAACGTTATATGATTTTTTTTTTTTAAATGAATACTGTAAAAGCTAAAGAACAACTTTTTCTGAAGATTAAAGGTTGCACCAGCCACCTTGTAGAATCCACTGCAGAAGACCTTAGAGTCCACTGCAGAAATAGTTGATTGCCCAAAGCAGATGAGCAATATTCAATTGATTTGAAATAAACCTCAATAGGTTGGCTATAGACAGTGAACCTGAAACACAAGTATAATCAGTTAAAAGTCAATTCACATTTGTATTAAATACTGCTGCTATTAGCAACTGAAGATGCTTGGACCCTGGTCTGTTGCTCCAGATAGTACTCTGATTTATTGTTCTATGGTACTTGTTCATGTATGTTGTCAGTTGCTTAAGCTGCCTTCACATAAATATGTTCAATGATCTGTCTATAACTTATAAAAATATTGTGATTATTACAGATTATTATCTATTTGCCTTGCTTTCAACAATCTTTATCAGCTAATCGAAAAATATATTAGCCAGTTTCTAATGGACTTGTTTGGTTTGTCCAAAGGCCCAAATGGCTGAACCATTTACCTTTTCCCCCCCCAAAAAGCTGTTTGGTCTGTCTCTATATTCCAGGATACAAAAGTTTATAGTAGTGGATCATTACATGCTCTGTTGAAAATGAAAAGCAATGTTGTTTTGTTTGGAATGGGAAAATGATTTTGTTTGTTTTGTAATTTAGACATATGATATAACAATGTCTGTGTGTTATTAAACATCAGCTCATTTAGGTTTATATGGCATACTTGTTGAATATCTAGGAGCCAGCCTAAAACAGTAGGAGTCAGAAATCAATGTGATTAAATACATAAAAAAAATAATATGCAGAAAACAGTGATTAAACTCCTTAGTTGCCCAGAACACATGTATCAGTGATATAATTCCTTGATTGCCTGTATCACAAATGCTGCAGTGATTTAACCACTTGATTGATGCACCAATGACAGCTTTTTGTGTATTCAAAAAGTAAAAAGGGAACACGAGCTGCTAAAATCATGCAATGTTTTTAAAGCATTTTAATGTCCCTTCTATTCAAGGGTAGAAGTATACGAGATCGCCAAGATGGTGGCGTCCGATATGAGAATGTTGTGCTTTATCAATGAAAATCTGAAAAAAGTTTAAATTAAAAAGACTCTGAATAAAGTTCCAGTCTTAAAACAATAACGTGGCGAGCAGTAACCATTCTGTTGAACTTGTGTCCAGTTTAAATGAACATGAAACCCAACATTTTTCTTTCATGATTCAGATAGATTATACAATTTTAATCAAGTTTTCAATTTGCTTTTTTTCTAATTTGTTTCATTCTCTTGGTATCCTTTGTTGAAGGAGCAACAATGCATTACTGGGAGATAGTTAATGCTTCGGGTAAGCCAATAACATGAGATATATATGTGCAGCCAACAATCATCAGCTCCTGAGCCTACCTAGTTATCCTCTTCAACAGACGATACCAAGAGAAAAAAAACAAATTAAATAATCAAAGTAAATTAGAAAGCTTTTTTAAACCACTTGTTCTATCTAAATCATGAAAGAAAAAAATTGGGTTTCATGTCCCTTTAAATCCACTGCTGTATCCCATATTGATGTACTAACTAGTTTCTTCTAGACATTTATATCATTTTACTCACTTCAACTTTGAAATATTGTTATCTGCCTATAGGCGTTATATATTATCAGGGCTTGAAGTTTCCACTTGTCCAGACGAGTAAAATATTTGGCATTTTCCTATCTTTTCCCCTGACTGGTAAACAATAGTGATATTTTCCACCCTTGTATTTTATAGTTCATTTTCTTAAAGGGATATACAAACCCAAAAATGTTCTTTTGTGATTCAGACAGAGCATACTATTTTTTTTTTTTAAAGTTTCCAATTACTTCTATTATCAAATGTGCTTTGTTCCCATGATATTCTGTGTTGAAGAGATACCTAGGTAGGTGTCTGGAATACTACATGGCCGGAAATATTGCTGACATCTAGTGCTCTTGCAAATGGATAACATTCTTGCAAAGCTACTGCCAAAAAGTGCTCCAGACACATGCACACTCCTAAGCTTACCTCCCTGCATTTCAACAAAAGATACCAAGAGAAAAAAAAAATTGATAATAGAAGAAAAATTAGAAAGTTATTTAAAATTGCATGCTCTATTTGAGTCATGAAAGAAACATTTTGGGTTTGATGTCCCTTTAATGTTAACTGCCAGGATTGTATTTAATTAAAGGGACAGTCTGGTCAAAATTAAACTTTCATGATTCAGATAGGGCATACAATTTAAAAAAAACTTTCTGATTTACTATTATCATCACATTTTCTTTATTCTTTTGCTATTCTTTGTTGAAATCTAAACCTGGGTAGGCTCATATGCTAATTTCAAAGCCCTTGAAGACCGCCTCTTATCTCAGGGCATTTTGACAGTTTTCACAGCTAGAGGGCGTTAGTTCATGTGTGCCATATAGATAACATTGTGCTCACGCACGTGGACGGAGCTACCTAGGAGTCAGCACTGATTGGCTAAAATGCAAGTCTGTCAAAAGAACTAAAATAAAGGGGCAGTCTGCAGAGACTTAGAAACAAGGTACTCACAAAGGTAAAAAGTATAGTAATATTACAATGTTGGTTATGTAAAACTGAAAAATGGGTAATTTTTAAACAATAAAAATTCTGGAGTAGACTGTCCCTTTAAACCAGTTACTTTACTAATGTTGCAGCTATACCTATTTGGTATTGTCAGATGTTTTTTTTATCCAATTGAGATCATGAGAAGGTTTACTTACTCTCGGCTAGATTACGAGTCTTGCGTTAGCCTTAAAAAGCAGCGTTGAGAGGTCCCAACGCTGCTTTTTAACGCCCGCTGGTATTACGAGTCTTGCAGGTACAGGTGCACCGCTCACTTTTTTCCCACAAATCGAGCATACCGCAAATCCCCTTACGTCAATTGCGTATCCTATCTTTTCCATGGGATTTGCCTAACGCCGGTATTACGAGTCTTGGAAAAAGTGAGCGGTAGACCCTCTCCTGTCAAGACTCCTACCGCATTTAAAAGTCAGTAGTTAAGAGTTTTATGGGCTAACGCCGTAACATAAAACTCTTAACTACAGTGATAAAAAGTACACTAACACCCATAAACTACCTATTAACCCCTAAACCGAGGCCCCTCCGCACATAGCAAACAGTTAAATAAAATATTTAACCCCTAATCTGCCGACAGGACATCGCCGCCACTGTAATAAATATATTAAACCTAAGTCTAACCCTAACCCCCCCAACTTAAATATATTTTAAAATAATCAAAAAAAATTACTACAATTAACTAAATAATTCCTATTTAAAACTAAATACTTACCTATAAAATAAACCCTAAGCTAGCTACAATATAACTAATAGTTACATTGTAGCCATTTTAGGATTTATTTTTATTTTACAGGCAACTTTGTATTTATTTTAACAAGGTACAATAGTTATTAAATAGTTATTAACTATTTAATAACTTCCTAGTTAAAATAAGTACAAATTTACCTGTAAAATAAACCCTAACCTAAGTTACAATTACACCTAACCTTACACTATAATTAAATTAATTACCTAAACTTACTACAATTAATTACAATTAAATTAAATAACTAAAGTACGAAAAAAACAAACACTAAATTACAGAAAATAATAAAATAATTACAATTTTTTAAAACTAATTACACCTAATCTAATCCCCCTAATAAAATAAAAAAGCCCCCCAAAATAAAAAACCCTACCCTATACTAAATTACAAAAAGCCCTTAAAAGGGCCTTTTGCGGGGCATTGCTCCAAAGTAATCAGCTCTTTTACCTGTAAAAAAAAAAAGATAATACCCCCCCCAACATTAAAACCCACCACCCACACACCCAACCCTACTCTAAAACCAACCCAATCCCCCCTTAATAAAACCTAACACTAACCCCTTGAAGATCACCCTACCTTGAGACGTCTTCACCCAACCGGGCAGAAGTGGTCCTCCAGACGGCCAGAAGTCTTCATCCGATCTGGGCAGAAGAGGACCTCCAGACGGCCAGAAGTCTTTATCCAGATGGCATCTTCTATCTTCATCCATCTGGAGCGGAGCGGGTCCATCTTCAAGCCATCCGACGCGGATCATCCTCTTCCATCCGACAACTAACACTAAATGACGGTACCTTTAAGTGACGTCATCCAAGATAGCGTCCCTTCAATTCCGATTGGCTGATAGAATTCTATCAGCCAATCGGAATTAAGGTAGAAAAAATCCTATTGGATGATGCAATCAGCCAATAGGATTGAAGTTCAATCCTATTGGCTGATCCAATTGGGTTGGGTGAAGACGTCTCAAGGTAGGGTAATCTTCAAGGGGTTAGTGTTAGGCTTTATTAAGGGGGGATTGGGTGGGTTTTAGAGTAGGGTTGGGTGTGTGGGTGGTGGGTTGTAATGTTGGGGGGGTATTGTCTTTTTCTTTACAGGTAAAAGAGCTGATTACTTTGGGGCAATGCCCCGCAAAAGGTCCTTTTAAGGGCTATTTATAATTTAGTATAGGGTAGGGTTTTTTTTATTTTGGGGGGCTTTTTTATTTTAATAGGGGGATTAGATTAGGTGTAATTAGTTTAAATTTTTTTTAATTATTTTATTATTTTCTGTAATTTAGTGTTTGTTTTTTTCGTACTTTAGTTTATTTAATTGTAATTAATTGTAGTTTGTTTAGGTAATTAATTTAATCATAGTGTAGTGTTAGGTGTAATTGTAACATAGGTTAGGGTTTATTTTACAGGTAAATTTGTATTTATTTTAACTATGAAGTTATTAAATAGTTAATAACTATTTAATAACTATTGTACCTAGTTAAAATAAATACAAACTTGCCTGTAAAATAAAAATAAATCCTAAAATGGCTACAATGTAACTATTAGTTATATTGTAGCTAGTTTAGGGTTTATTTTATAGATAAGTATTTAGTTTTAAATAGGAATTATTTAGTTAATAATAGTAATTTTATTTAGATGTATTTAAATTATATTTAAGTTAGGGTTAGGGTTAGACTTAGATTTAGGGGTTAATAACTTTATTATAGTGGCGGTGACGTTGGCGGTGACAGATTAGGGGTTAATGAGTGTAGTTAGGTTGCGGCGACATTGGGGGTGGCAGATTAGGGGTTAATAAATAAAAAGTAGGTGTCGTTGATGTTGGGGGCAGCAGATTAGGGGTTTATAAGTATAATGTAGGTGGTGGCGGTTTACGGAGCGGCAGATTAGGGGTTAATAATATAATGTAGGTGTCAGCGATGTCGGGGGCGGAAGATTAGGGGTTAATGAGTGTAATATTAGGGGTGTTTAGACTTGGGGTTCATGTTAGGGTGTTAGGTGTAGACATAAAAGTATTTTCCCATAGGAATCAATGGGGATGTGTTAGGAGCTGAACGCTGCTTTTTTGCAGGTGTTAGTTTTTTTTTTTTTTTCAGCCGGCTCTGCCCCATTGATTCCTATGGGGAAATTGTGCACGAGCACATTTAGCCAGCTGACCGCTACCGTAAGCAGCGCTGGTATTGAGGCGAGATGTGGAGCTAAATTCTGCTCTATGCTCACCTTTTTGCGGCTAACGCCGGGTTTAAAAAAACCTGTAATACCAGCGTTACTTTAGGTGAGCGGTGAGGGAAAACTGTGCGTTAGTCACACACACCATTACCGACAAAAACTCGTAATCTAGCCATCTGTTATTTTCTGTAGTGTAAATGATTTATGGCAACAGTTTAATTGGTAGTTAATTTCTAAATAAGTGATGTATTGTAATCAATCTTCTAGAAATAAATCATTTTTAATCAAAATATTTGAGTAATGGGTTTAAATTTATAAAACAAAAAACATGAACAAATGTATATTTATTTAACTAAATAATATTGGTCAAAATTAAATTTTAATGATTCTTATAGGGCATGCAATTTTAAACAAATTTCTAATTTACTTTTATCATCAAATTTGCTTTTTGTATTCTTTGTTGAAAGCTAAACCTAGGTAGGCTCATATGATAATTACTAAACCCTTAAAGGCCGCCTCTAATCTCAGTGCATTTTGAAAGTTTTTCACAGCTAGACGATAGCGATAGTAAATGTGTGCCATATAGATAACATTGTGCTCACTCCTGTGGAGTTACCTATGAGTGAGCACTGATTGGCTCAAATGCAAGTCTGTCAAAAGACCTGAAATAAAGGGGCAGTAGATACAAGTTAATCACATATACAAAGTGTATTGATATAAGTGTTGGATATGCAAAACTGGGGAATGGGTAATGAAGGGATTATCTATCTTTTTAAACCATAACAATTCTGGAGTAGACTGTCCCTTTAATCAACAAAAACCCAGATATTGATATACCAAACAAAACAACCGCTCAAATGAAAAATGGCAGATTTGGGCTCTTTTTACCTTGCCTAACCTCCTTATCTCCTATACAGCTAATAAGAAACATTGACAACATGACCAACATGCAACATGACCCCTATCAGTGAGTGTTTCTTTTTATACTGGGTTAGGTATACATTAGTGTTGATAACTGTATTGATTTCACAACCGGCAATATATTGTATATATGTTTTATTCATGTATTTACATATTGATGATGATGACTTATTTAGTATTGTTTGTTATTTGGTGCCATTCACATCATCTAAAAGGCCTGTTGGCATGGGCTGCGCCATCTTGTTTTTCTGTTCTGAGCATGCACAGATCATTGGCTCATGTGTGTTATTATTTATTTGAGAATTTACCAAGTGCCTTTGGCTTTTGAGCTGCCCAGTAGTGACCATATTGTTTAAGGAAAAGTAAAAAATGTCATTTTTTTTGTCAATATTTAGTTGATAACTTGCGGTCAGGTGGATTGTCATTGCCAAGGTTGATACTGTTCATTCATCCTAAGAGTACATTTTCTGATATCTGCTTGGATCCAATACAATCTTTTTCAAATAAAGAAATAGTGTTATGTCTTATATTGTAAACGCTCTGGTGACAGTAAAGGCTTTTCGGGAGCCAAGAAAGATCCAATAAACACAATCTGCAAGAATTTTCTATTTCTCCAACATAGGTGTGTCCGGTCCACGGCGTCATCCTTACTTGTGGGATATTCTCTTCCCCAACAGGAAATGGCAAAGAGCCCAGCAAAGCTGGTCACATGATCCCTCCTAGGCTCCGCCTACCCCAGTCATTCTCTTTGCCGTTGTACAGGCAACATCTCCACGGAGATGGCTTAGAGTTTTTTAGTGTTTAACTGTAGTTTTTATTATTCAATCAAGAGTTTGTTATTTTGAAATAGTGCTGGTATGTACTATTTACTCAGAAACAGAAAAGAGATGAAGATTTCTGTTTGTATGAGGAAAATGATTTTAGCAACCGTCACTAAAATCCATGGCTGTTCCACACAGGACTGTTGAGAGCAATTAACTTCAGTTGGGGGAACAGTGTGCAGTCTCTTGCTGCTTGAGGTATGACACATTCTAACAAGACGATGTAATGCTGGAAGCTGTCATTTTCCCTATGGGATCCGGTAAGCCATGTTTATTACGATCGTAAATAAGGGCTTCACAAGGGCTTATTAAAACTGTAGACTTTTTCTGGGCTAAATCGATTCATTATTAACACATATTTAGCCTTGAGGAATCATTTTATCTGGGTATTTTGATATAATAATATCGGCAGGCACTGTTTTTAGACACCTTATTCTTAGGGGCTTTCCCAAAGCATAAGCAGAGCCTCATTTTCGCGCCGGTGTGGCGCACTTGTTTTTGAGAGGCATGGCATGCAGTCGCATGTGAGAGGTGCTCTGATACTTAGAAAAGACTTTCTGAAGGCGTCATTTGGTATCGTATTCCCCTTTGGCCTTGGTTGGGTCTCAGCAAAGCAGATACCAGGGACTGTAAAGGGGTTAAAAGTTCAAAACGGCTCCGGTTCCGTTATTTTAAGGGTTAAAGCTTCCAAATTTGATGTGCAATACTTTTAAGGCTTTAAGACACTGTGGTGAAAATTTGGTGAATTTTGAACAATTCCTTCATGTTTTTTCGCAATTGCAGTAATAAAGTGTGTTCAGTTTAAAATTTAAAGTGACAGTAACGGTTTTATTTTAAAACGTTTTTTGTACTTTGTTATCAAGTTTATGCCTGTTTAACATGTCTGAACTACCAGATAGACTGTGTTCTGAATGTGGGGAAGCCAGAATTCCTATTCATTTAAATAAATGTGATTTATGTGACAATGACAATGATGCCCAAGATGATTCCTCAAGTGAGGGGAGTAAGCATGGTACTGCATCATTCCCTCCTTCGTCTACACGAGTCTTGCCCACTCAGGAGGCCCCTAGTACATCTAGCGCGCCAATACTCCTTACTATGCAACAATTAACGGCTGTAATGGATAATTCTGTCAAAAACATTTTAGCCAAAATGAACACTTATCAGCGTAAGCGCGACTGCTCTGTTTTAGATACTGAAGAGCATGACGACGCTGATAATAATATTTCTGAAGGGCCCCTAACCCAGTCTGATGGGGCCAGGGAGGTTTTGTCTGAGGGAGAAATTACTGATTCAGGGAACATTTCTCAACAAGCTGAACCTGATGTGATTGCATTTAAATTTAAGTTGGAACATCTCCGCATTCTGCTTAAGGAGGTATTATCCACTCTGGATGATTGTGACAAGTTGGTCATCCCAGAGAAACTATGTAAAATGGACAAGTTCCTAGAGGTGCCGGGGCTCCCAGAAGCTTTTCCTATACCCAAGCGGGTGGCGGACATTGTTAATAAAGAATGGGAAAGGCCCGGTATTCCTTTCGTCCCTCCCCCCATATTTAAAAAATTGTTTCCTATGGTCGACCCCAGAAAGGACTTATGGCAGACAGTCCCCAAGGTCGAGGGAGCGGTTTCCACTTTAAACAAACGCACCACTATACCCATAGAGGATAGTTGTGCTTTCAAAGATCCTATGGATAAAAAATTAGAAGGTTTGCTTAAAAAGATGTTTGTTCAGCAGGGTTACCTTCTACAACCAATTTCATGCATTGTCCCTGTCGCTACAGCCGCATGTTTCTGGTTCGATGAGCTGATAAAGGCGGTCGATAGTGATTCTCCTCCTTATGAGGAGATTATGGACAGAATCAATGCTCTCAAATTGGCTAATTCTTTCACCCTAGACGCCACTTTGCAATTGGCTAGGTTAGCGGCTAAGAACTCTGGGTTTGCTATTGTGGCGCGCAGAGCGCTTTGGTTGAAATCTTGGTCGGCTGATGCGTCTTCCAAGAACAAGCTACTTAACATTCCTTTCAAGGGGAAAACGCTGTTTGGCCCTGACTTGAAAGAGATTATCTCTGATATCACTGGGGGTAAGGGCCACGCCCTTCCTCAGGATCGGCCTTTCAAGGCAAAAAATAATCCTAATTTTCGTCCCTTTCGTAGAAACGGACCAGCCCAAAGTGCTACGTCCTCTAAGCAAGAGGGTAATACTTCTCAAGCCAAGCCAGCTTGGAGACCAATGCAAGGCTGGAACAAGGGAAAGCAGGCCAAGAAACCTGCCACTGCTACCAAGACAGCATGAAATGTTGGCCCCCGATCCGGGACCGGATCTGGTGGGGGGCAGACTCTCTCTCTTCGCTCAGGCTTGGGCAAGAGATGTTCTGGATCCTTGGGCGCTAGAAATAGTCTCCCAAGGTTATCTTCTGGAATTCAAGGGACTTCCCCCAAGGGGGAGGTTCCACAGGTCTCAGTTGTCTTCAGACCACATAAAAAGACAGGCATTCTTACATTGTGTAGAAGACCTGTTAAAAATGGGAGTGATTCATCCTGTTCCATTAAGAGAACAAGGGATGGGGTTCTACTCTGTTACAGAAGCATTAGTTATTTTGTTGTGAAGAGCTTATTTCCCAGCAGCAATGCCTGAACCAGCAAGCCAGCGCCTAAGAAGGGCTCCAAGAAAACCGTAACAAGTTTCATTTCATAAAGAGTTAACTCTTTTTTTTCAGCTTTTAGAAACTATTGTCTAATCACCTCTGGAGCCAGACTGCTAATTGATAAGATGAACTTGTAAACTTGTTATCTTAAGTACTGTAATCCTATTGTGGCCTGTCAAAGGACAGTGCTCTCTATCTAAATGTGTGATGGGGGATTTTGTGCTTCCCCCCCTCTCCCCCTGGGAGTGCCCTGTGTGCATGTAACCTTAATAAAAAGCAGGCTGGGCATCCCAGTCCTGAGTTCTTGTTTGACCCTCAATCGCAGCGTTGACTCGTTTTTGTGGGCAGAAGGGTATCCTAGCTGTACTGCAGCTAAGGGAGATTATTCTATATTTGCGAGACTCATATAGAATACTATGGAAAGCAGCTTCTCCCCTCTTTAGCAATAGGGATCCAGGCTACTAAGCGGTCCATCTCTCAGCGAGACTAAGGGTAACCGTAACATTTGGCGGCAGCGGCGGGATTTTCCTGGATTTCCTAGGAGAGGTACAGAACGGATGGAGAGCGCTTACGAAAAATTGAAGCGTACAACCCTAAAGGATTTACTTGAAAGCAGAGGGGGGTACGCCAGCAACCGGCCGAGGAGAGAGCTGATCACAGAATTGACCGAACTGGATCAGAGCTTCACAATGGCGGAAACACCGACCACGATTAGTGACGAAAAAACCAGGATTGTTCGGGAAAGGCTCTCATTATACGGGCCGAACCCCTCCATGGAATTGGTACAGCAGTTGATGGCGGAGGCGGACAAGGATATACGAGAGACTCGAGCCCACGAACTCAACCTAGCGAACGCACACCGCAATGCTGAAGCCCCGCAGGTAATCATCCCTGTCGAAAATGCTGGGAGGCCCAAGATACCCAATGCGGCATTTCGACCCTTCCTAGAGAGCGAGACAGGGATTGATGAATATTTGGCGGACTTCGAAAGGCAATGTGCCCTGCACCAGATTCCCAACAGAGAGTGGCCCACGATATTGTCTGGGAAACTATCCGGGCGAGCCCTGGAAGCCTTTCGTACTCTGGGTGCTGATGAAGTGACACAGTATGAGCTAGTTAAGGAGACACTGTTGCGACGATACGCTGTAACTCCGGACACGTATCGCCGACAGTTTCGGGGCACGGAAAAGAAGCCTAACGATACCCATATGGAATGGGCGCACCGAATGCGGAGAGCGGCAAATCACTGGCTGAGCGGAAGTAAAGCGGTGACTGGGGAGGAAATTTTACAATTGTTTCTCTTAGAACATTTTTATAATGGCATGGAACAGCAAGGGAAGGAATGGCTGCGAGACAGGCGGCCTTCTACCTTAGAAGAAGCAGCCAAATTGGCCGATGAACATTATGACTCCCGTCTTCACGAACCCATGAACTACCGAGCTCCAGCACGGGTCGAACCCAGAGAGGTTTACCGTGCACCCCCTCGTGCTGAATTCCGAGCCCCGGTGCCCACAGGGCCCGTCCGACACTCAGGACCACCCAATAACAGCTCTGAGCGTCCCAGACCGACTTGCCACCGATGCAAGCAACCAGGGCATTTCATGGCTAGCTGCCCCCTTAATACGCACCAGACACCCAGGAATTACAATTACCCCTCTGGGTCCTATCGTCCGGCCCGGGCCCTCTGTGTTAACCAAGAGGCCCCTATGGAGGGATATGTGGGGCCGCTTCACGAGGCAGACCCTGTATATGCTGCCTCAGATAACCGCCAGCACCATCGGCAGAGGGTATGGCTCGAGGGGCGATCTACCGAGGGATTGCGAGACACAGGGGCTACTATCACGCTGGTACAGAGTCATTTGGTGCCAGAGCACAAGCGATCCGGACAGACGGTGGCCGTTAGAGTGGCGGGGGGGGGATGTGTACAAAATTCCAACAGCTAAAGTGCATCTTGATTGGGGAGCGGGAAAGGGGGCTGTGAACGTGGGCCTAATGGATAATTTACCTGCCGAAGTACTACTGGGCAACGATTTGGGCCCCATGACTTCTGCCTATGCTCCAGTATGCAACAACGAGGCGGACCCAGTGACTACACGGGCCCAAGCCCGGACGGAGCGAGAGCTTTCACCAGTGCGGGAGACACAGGTAAGACCTACCCCGACCTTGCCTGACAGGTTAGGCCCCATACCCTGGGACACCCCAGATGCTTTCGAGGCAGAGTCTAAGACTGACCCGACCTTACAAAAGTACCGGGAACGAGCAGAGACCGGAGGGGGCGGGGCAGATAACGAAACATTCTTATGGGAAAAAGGGAAACTATACCGCTGGACAGAGAAAAGGGGACAGCGTAGGCGACAGCTGGTAGTGCCCCACAAATACCGTCAAGAAATCCTCAAAATAGGCCACGACATCCCCTTAGCAGGCCACCTAGCCGTTACCCGTACCCTACACCGCATTACTCACACGTTCTTTTGGCCAGGGGTGCACGCTGACGTTAGAACTTACTGTAACACCTGCGATGTGTGTCAACGAGTAGGAAGGCGAGGCGATCACCCTAAAGCCCAGCTAGTAAATATGCCCATTGTAGAGGAACCCTTCAGCCGGGTTGCTATTGACCTAGTGGGACCACTGGCTACCCCTAGTCCCTCCGGTAAGCGATACATTCTTACCGTAGTGGACTACGCTACCAGGTACCCAGAGGCTGTCGCCCTATCCAACATACAAGCGGATACGGTAGCGAATGCACTAGTACAGGTGTTCTCCCGGGTAGGATTTCCAAAAGAAATCCTATCCGACCGAGGCACCCAATTTACGGCTGAATTGACCCAACAACTCTGGCAGGTTTGCAAAATTAAGTCCCTCCTAAGCTCCCCATACCACCCCCAGACGAACGGGCTGTGTGAGAGGTTCAATGGGACCCTCAAGCAAATGCTCAAGACGTTCACTCAGGAATACCGAGACTGGGAACGCTTCCTGCCGCACCTCCTATTTGCTTATCGGGAGGTGCCCCAGGAAACGACAGGGTTCTCTCCCTTCGAGTTGCTCTACGGAAGAAAGGTACGGGGACCCCTAAACCTGATCCGGGAGCACTGGGAGGGAGAGATGGAGGCTGACGGTGTCCCAATTGTGCCATACGTGCTGGAACTCAGGGACCGAATGGAGCAATTAGCCAAATCCGTGCGGGCTAATCTCCAGTTGGCCCAGAGAAGACAGAAAGTATGGTATGATCGGGGGGCCCGAAAGAGAATCTTCACCATAGGACAAAAGGTGTTAGTACTTAAGCCGGTGAAGACAGACAAATTGCAGGCGTCCTGGCAGGGTCCCTACCAGATCGTAGAGAAAAGGGGAGACACCACTTATGTGATAGCTAGCTGCCACGACAACAATCTTAGAAAGACATTCCATGTAAACATGCTCAAGGAATATTTTGAGCGACCAGAGAACGTGACGGCCGTATGTTGTTCCCCTCAGGAAGACCCCGACAGTTTACCCATTCCAGACCTATTAGAAAAGAGCCTCCCCACAGGTATAGTGGCGCAGGTTCAGATAGGGGACCAACTTAGCCCCACTGAAAGGGAGCAGCTCAACCAACTCCTCCAGTCCAAACACCTCACCTTCTCCCCGAAGCCAGGGTACACTACTTTAACCACCCACCAGGTAGATACTCCGGGACAAGCTCCCTTGCGCCAGGCTCCGTACCGAATCCCCGAAGCAGTTAGGACAGGAATGAAGAAGGAGATCGATGAGATGCTCCAGCTCAGGGTAATTGAGCCCTCCGATAGTCCCTGGGCCTCCCCAGTTGTCTTGGTGCCCAAGAAAGATGGGACCACCCGGTTCTGCGTAGACTATCGGAGGCTCAATGAAAATACTGTGACGGACGCTTACCCTATGCCCAGGGTAGACGAGCTACTCGATCGTATAGCCAGGGGAAATTACCTGACCACTATTGACCTCTGCAAAGGTTACTGGCAGATTCCCCTGGCCCCGGAGGCTATCCCCAAGTCGGCATTCGTCACCCCATTCGGCTTATATCAGTTTAGGGTAATGCCGTTTGGGATGAAGAATGCCCCAGCTACATTCCAGCGCTTGGTGGATAGGCTCCTGGATGGCTTCCAGAGTTTTGCTTGCGCCTACCTGGACGACATAGCGATCCACAGTGAGTCCTGGGAGGACCACTTAGCTCATGTGGGAATGGTTCTGGATCAGATCCGGGCTGCTGGCCTGACTCTGAAGCCAGAAAAATGCCACTTTGGGATGGCCGAGGTACAGTACCTGGGTCACCGGGTGGGGTGTGGAAAGCAGCGACCAGAGCCGGCCAAAATAGAAGCTGTCGCCAATTGGCCCACCCCCATCACTAAGACTCAGGTCCTAGCCTTCCTGGGCACGGCAGGGTACTATAGACGGTTCGTACCAGACTACAGCACACTTGCCAAACCCCTGACTGACTTGACCAAGAAGAACTTACCTCGACAGGTCCTGTGGTCTCCCCACTGTGAAACGGCTTTCCAGGCTCTCAAAAATGCTCTAATTAACGCTCCTGTCTTGGCGGCCCCAGCCCTTAACAAACGTTTTATCGTCCATACAGATGCTTCCATGTTCGGGCTGGGAGCCGTCCTCAGCCAAGTAGGCGAAGATGGAGGGGAGCATCCAGTTGCCTACATCAGCCGGAAGCTCCTGCCCCGCGAAGTCAGCTATGCAGCGGTCGAAAAGGAGTGTTTGGCTTTGGTGTGGGCATTAAAGAAATTGACTCCCTATTTATATGGTCAGGAGTTCACTCTGGTCACCGACCATAACCCGTTGGTGTGGCTGAACCGGGTCTCTGGAGATAACGGCAGGCTATTACGTTGGAGCTTATCGTTGCAAACCTTCAATTTCACCATTACTTACAGACCTGGGAAACAGAATGGCAACGCCGACGGGTTGTCCAGACAAACCGACCTCAGCCCCGCATAACCAGCGGTCTGGACAGCCTTAGTCTGCCCCGAAAAGGGGTCAGACCGTGTCTGCCAGAGTGTTCCACAGAAAGGGAGCAATGTTACAGAAGCATTAGTTATTTTGTTGTGAAGAGCTTATTTCCCAGCAGCAATGCCTGAACCAGCAAGCCAGCGCCTAAGAAGGGCTCCAAGAAAACCGTAACAAGTTTCATTTCATAAAGAGTTAACTCTTTTTTTTCAGCTTTTAGAAACTATTGTCTAATCACCTCTGGAGCCAGACTGCTAATTGATAAGATGAACTTGTAAACTTGTTATCTTAAGTACTGTAATCCTATTGTGGCCTGTCAAAGGACAGTGCTCTCTATCTAAATGTGTGATGGGGGATTTTGTGCTTCCCCCCCTCTCCCCCTGGGAGTGCCCTGTGTGCATGTAACCTTAATAAAAAGCAGGCTGGGCATCCCAGTCCTGAGTTCTTGTTTGACCCTCAATCGCAGCGTTGACTCGTTTTTGTGGGCAGAAGGGTATCCTAGCTGTACTGCAGCTAAGGGAGATTATTCTATATTTGCGAGACTCATATAGAATACTATGGAAAGCAGCTTCTCCCCTCTTTAGCAATAGGGATCCAGGCTACTAAGCGGTCCATCTCTCAGCGAGACTAAGGGTAACCGTAACATACTCCAATCTGTTTATAGTTCCCAAAAAAGAGGGAACGTTCAGACCAATCTTAGATCTCAAGATCTTAAACAAGTTTCTCAAGGTTCCATCGTTCAAGATGGAAACCATTCGAACTATTCTTCCTTCCATCCAGGAAGGTCAATTCATGACCACGGTGGATTTAAAGGATGCGTATCTACATATTCCTATCCACAAGGAACATCATCGGTTCCTGAGGTTCGCATTCCTGGACAAACATTACCAGTTCGTGGCGCTTCCTTTCGGATTAGCCACTGCTCCAAGGATTTTCACAAAGGTACTAGGGTCCCTTCTAGCTGTGCTAAGACCAAGGGGCATTGCTGTAGTACCTTACTTGGACGACATTCTGATTCAAGCGTCGTCCCTTCCTCAAGCAAAGGCTCACACGGACATTGTCCTGGCCTTTCTCAGATCTCACGGATGGAAAGTGAACGTGGAAAAGAGTTCTCTATCTCCGTCAACAAGGGTTCCCTTCTTGGGAACAATAATAGACTCCTTAGAAATGAGGATTTTTCTGACAGAGGCCAGAAAAACAAAACTTCTAGACTCTTGTCGGATACTTCATTCCGTTCCTCTTCCTTCCATAGCTCAGTGCATGGAGGTGATCGGGTTGATGGTAGCGGCAATGGACATAGTTCCTTTTGCGCGCATTCATCTAAGACCATTACAACTGTGCATGCTCAGTCAGTGGAATGGGGACTATACAGACTTGTCTCCGAAGATACAAGTAAATCAGAGGGCCAGAGACTCACTCCGTTGGTGGCTGTCCCTGGACAACCTGTCACGAGGGATGACATTCCGCAGACCAGAGTGGGTCATTGTCACGACCGACGCCAGTCTGATGGGCTGGGGCGCGGTCTGGGGATCCCTGAAAGCTCAGGGTCTTTGGTCTCGGGAAGAATCTCTTCTACCGATAAATATTCTGGAACTGAGAGCGATATTCAATGCTCTCAAGGCTTGGCCTCAGCTAGCGAGGGCCAAGTTCATACGGTTTCAATCAGACAACATGACAACTGTTGCGTACATCAACCATCAGGGGGGAACAAGGAGTTCCCTGGCGATGGAAGAAGTGACCAAAATCATTCTATGGGCGGAGTCTCACTCCTGCCACCTGTCTGCTATCCACATCCCAGGAGTGGAAAATTGGGAAGCGGATTTTCTGAGTCGTCAGACATTGCATCCGGGGGAGTGGGAACTCCATCCGGAAATCTTTGCCCAAGTCACTCAGCTGTGGGGCATTCCAGACATGGATCTGATGGCCTCTCGTCAGAACTTCAAAGTTCCTTGCTACGGGTCCAGATCCAGGGATCCCAAGGCGGCTCTAGTGGATGCACTAGTAGCACCTTGGACCTTCAAACTAGCTTATGTGTTCCCGCCGTTTCCTCTCATCCCCAGGCTGGTAGCCAGGATCAATCAGGAGAGGGCGTCGGTGATCTTGATAGCTCCTGCGTGGCCACGCAGGACTTGGTATGCAGATCTGGTGAATATGTCATCGGCTCCACCTTGGAAGCTACCTTTGAGACGAGACCTTCTTGTTCGGGGTCCGTTCGAACATCCGAATCTGGTTTCACTCCAGCTGACTGCTTGGAGATTGAACGCTTGATTTTATCGAAGCGAGGGTTCTCGGATTCTGTTATCGATACTCTTGTTCAGGCCAGAAAGCCTGTAACTAGAAAGATTTACCACAAAATTTGGAAAAAATATATCTGTTGGTGTGAATCTAAAGGATTCCCTTGGGACAAGGTTAGGATTCCTAGGATTCTATCCTTCCTTCAAGAAGGATTGGAAAAAGGATTATCTGCAAGTTCCCTGAAGGGACAGATTTCTGCCTTGTCTGTGTTACTTCACAAAAAGCTGGCCGCTGTGCCAGATGTTCAAGCCTTTGTTCAGGCTCTGGTTAGAATTAAGCCTGTTTACAAACCTTTGACTCCTCCTTGGAGTCTCAATTTAGTTCTTTCAGTTCTTCAGGGGGTTCCGTTTGAACCCTTGCATTCCGTTGATATTAAGTTATTATCTTGGAAAGTTTTGTTTTTAGTTGCAATTTCTTCTGCTAGAAGAGTTTCAGAATTATCTGCTCTGCAGTGTTCTCCTCCTTATCTGGTGTTCCATGCAGATAAGGTGGTTCTACGTACTAAACCTGGTTTTCTTCCAAAAGTTGTTTCTAACAAAAACATTAACCAGGAGATTATCGTACCTTCTCTGTGTCCGAAACCAGTTTCAAAGAAGGAACGTTTGTTGCACAATTTGGATGTTGTTCGCGCTCTAAAATTCTATTTAGATGCTACAAAGGATTTTAGACAAACATCTTCCTTGTTTGTTGTTTATTCCGGTAAAAGGAGAGGTCAAAAAGCAACTTCTACCTCTCTCTCTTTTTGGATTAAAAGCATCATCAGATTGGCTTACGAGACTGCCGGACGGCAGCCTCCCGAAAGAATCACAGCTCATTCCACTAGGGCTGTGGCTTCCACATGGGCCTTCAAGAACGAGGCTTCTGTTGATCAGATATGTAGGGCAGCGACTTGGTCTTCACTGCACACTTTTACCAAATTTTACAAGTTTGATACTTTTGCTTCTTCTGAGGCTATTTTTGGGAGAAAGGTTTTGCAAGCCGTGGTGCCTTCCATTTAGGTGACCTGATTTGCTCCCTCCCTTCATCCGTGTCCTAAAGCTTTGGTATTGGTTCCCACAAGTAAGGATGACGCCGTGGACCGGACACACCTATGTTGGAGAAAACAGAATTTATGCTTACCTGATAAATTACTTTCTCCAACGGTGTGTCCGGTCCACGGCCCGCCCTGGTTTTTTTTAATCAGGTCTGATAATTTATTTTCTTTAACTACAGTCACCACGGTACCATATGGTTTCTCCTATGCAAATATTCCTCCTTAACGTCGGTCGAATGACTGGGGTAGGCGGAGCCTAGGAGGGATCATGTGACCAGCTTTGCTGGGCTCTTTGCCATTTCCTGTTGGGGAAGAGAATATCCCACAAGTAAGGATGACGCCGTGGACCGGACACACCGTTGGAGAAAGTAATTTATCAGGTAAACATAAATTCTGTTTTCTTTTCTTATTTGTATGCATTTTAATCATTACTAACCAAAAGTTTTTATAACCTGTTCTAGTATTTCGTTTTTAAAAATAGTTTGTACATTATTAAATATATTAGATATGGATGAGTATCACAATATTTTATTAATCAGTAACTTTTTATTTTTCAACTCTGACATTCAATAACCAATATTCTCAGCAACAAATTCCATAGAAATTTCAAATATTGAATGTAGCATTTGAACATCAAGATAGTTAAAGGGACATAATACTCTTATGCTAAATCACTTGAAACTGATGCAGTATAACTGTAAAAAGCTGACAGGAAAATATCACCTGAGAATCTCTATGTAAAAAATGAAGATATTTTACCTCACAATCTCCTCAGCTCACCAGAGTAAGTTCTGTGTAAAAAGTTATACTCAGCTGTTGCCCAGCTGCAGGTAAAATAAAAAAAAAATGAAGAAATGAACAGCAGCCAATCAGCATCAACAGTGCTGAGGTCATGATCTCTCACGAGTGTGCACGAAAGCTCACTCCCTTGCCTGTCCTGGGACAGACACACTGATTTGCTGCTTAGAAGTCCTTTACAATGGGATGTGGCTACTGAGGAACTTTTGAGGTAAAATATCTTTCTTTTTTACATAGAGATGTTCAGGTGATATTTTCTAGTCTGCTTTTTACAGCTATACTGCACCACTTTCAAGTGTTTAAACATTTGGGTATTATGGCCCTTTAACCCCTTAATGACCGAGGACTTGCAGGGTACGTCCTCAAAAAAAAGGCAGTTAACGCCTGAGGACGTACCCTGCACGTCCTCGGTGTGGAAAGCAGCTGGAAGCGATCCTGCTCGCTTCCAGCTGCTTTCCGGTTATTGCAGTGATGCCTCGATATGGAGGCATCCTGCAATAACCTTACATGGCCATCCGATGCAGAGAGAGCCACTCTGTGGCCCTCTCTGCCCCGGACATCGATGGCCGTTATCGTTGGTGGGTGGGAGCCGACTTGGGAGGCGGGTGGGCGGCCATCGGTGTGCCGTGTGACGTCGAGGGGGGCGGGATCGGGGGCGATACCGTCGGGGGCGCGCACGGACGCGCGCGCGTGCACGAAGGGTGGCGGGCGGGCGCGTGCACGGGGCGGGAGCGGGTGGGAACCGCTACACTACGGAAAATGAATACAAAATTAAAAGTTAAAAGTGGCATAAGCACACAAAAAAAAAAGCACAAAAAGAGATCGTGGAGGGGTGGGGGGTTGGTTTTTTAAAGAAAAGTAAAAAAAATGTAAAACAAAAACATTTTTTCTTCTAAACTGGGTACTGGCAGACAGCTGCCAGTACCCAAGATGGCGCCCATTAAGTTAAAGTGGGAGGGTTATAGAGCTGTTTGGGGGGGATCAGTGAGGTTGTTAGCTAAGGGGGGATAGTACACAGCAGCATATGTAAATATGCTTTAAAAAAACCCACCAAAAAAACAAATATAGCTTTTATTTTAGTACTGGCAGACTTTCTGCCAGTACTTAAGATGGCGGGGACAATTGTGGGGTGGGGGAGGGAAGAGAGCTGTTTGGGAGGGATCAGGGGGTCTGATGTTTCAGGTGGGAGGCTGAGCTCTACACTAAATCTAATATTAACCCTGCAAGCTCCCTACAAGCTACCTAATTAACCCCTTCACTGCTAGCCATAATACACGTGTGATGCGCAGCTGCATTTAGCGGCCTTCAAAATACCAAAAAGCAATGCCAAAGCCATATATGTCTGCTATTTCTGAACAAAGGGGATCCCAGAGAAGCATTTACAACCATTTGTGCCATAACTGCACAAGCTGTTTGTAAATGATTTCAGTGAGAAACCTAAAATTGTGAAAAATTTAAAGTTTTTTTTAATTTGATCGCATTTGGCGGTTAAATGGTGGCATGAAATATACCAAAATGGGCCTAGATCAATACTCGGGGTTGTCTACTACACTACACTAAAGCTAAAATTACCCCAAAAAGCTCCCTACATGCTCCCTAATTAACCCCTTCACTGCTGGGCATAATACACGTGTGGTGCGCAGTGGCATTTAGTGGCATTCTAATTACCAAAAAGCAACACCAAAGCCATATAAGTATGCTATTTCTGAACAAAGGGGATCCCAGAGAAGAATTTACAACCATTTGTGCCATAATTGCACAAGCTGTTTGTAAATAATTTCAGTGAGAAACCTAAAGTTTGTGAAAAAATTTGTGAAAAAGTGAACGATTTTTTTTATTTGATCGCATTTGGCGGTGAAATGGTGGCATGAAATATACCAAAATGGGCCTAGATCAATGGATATTCAGAGATTCCTGAAAGATATCAGTGTTCTAATGTAACTAGCGCTAATTTTGAAAAAAAAAAAATGGTTTGGAAATAGCAAAGTGCTACTTGTATTTATGGCCCTATAACTTGCAAAAAAAGCAAAGAACATGTAAACATTGGGTATTTCTAAACTCAGGACAATATTTAGAAACTATTTAGCATAGGTGTTTTTTGGTGGTTCTAGATATGTAACAGATTTTGGGGGTCAAAGTTAGAAAAAGTGGGGTTTTTTTCAATTTTTCCTCATATTTTATAAAAAATTTTATAGTAAATTATAAGATATGATGAAAATAATGGTATCTTTAGAAAGTCCATTTAATGGCGAGAAAAACAGTATATAATATGTGTGGGTACAGTAAATGAGTAAGAGGAAAATTACAGCTAAACACAAACACCGCAGAAATGTAAAAATAGCCTTGGTCCCAAACGGACAGAAAATGGAAAAGTGCTGTGGTCATTAAGGGGTTAATGTAACTTTTGAATGTTCAACTGTGACTAGGGTTGCCACCTCAGCCATGTTTTCCTGGACACTTATGAGTTACACATGCTGCAGGGTGTGCAGGGAAGAACATGTATTGTGTTTCTGGACAGCACTATTTATATTCCTCCCTGCACACCCTGCAGCATGTGTAACTTATAAGTGTTCTGTATTTTAAGGGACAGGTGGCAACCTCTGTGACATCAGTATATTTCAATATAATAATACAAAAAAAGTATTAAAAAATGTAACTGTATAAATCTTCTGTAATGGGGGGGGGGGGTTGGAGTAGCACACTACAAGGGAAGGGATGAGCTTCCAGGTTGCAGGGATGTGGTGGAATTACACACTAGAAGGTACCACACTACTTATTAGTCTGGTAAAATGGACGGTAAACACCTTGAGATTTTAATATAAAATATTTTGTTTTACGTAGCAAAATAACTATAGTTTGCTTTGATTATCTATTTTGCCCCAGTTTTTTTTGTAATTTAGCTTTGAAAATTGTGGATTTTCTAATTCTCAGACCTGTAAATGCACTTCCAGTGGGGTGTGGAAAAAGAGATAATAAAATATTAATTGTTCTCTCCAAGTATAAGTCTCACTTTGTATACAATAAGAAATAAGATAAAGAGGATTTTGTGTAAACCGGAGCAATATCCTAATTAGTTTGGTTCTCTCTGGAAGCTCAGCCCGTTTTATTGGTTTGCGATTTCACTTAGCAGAGACATGTATTTCATATACAAAAATATACATAAAGAGCAATTTCCCACACATTTTAAATTCTTCAGTTGGTATAATAAGTCACTGGAAACACATTAAAGCGACAATCTACTCCAGAATTTTTATTGTTTAAAAAGATAGATAATCCCTTTATTACCCATTCCCCAGTTTTGCATAACTAACACGGTTATATTAACATAAGTTTTTTACTTTTGTGATTACCTTGTATCTAAGCCTCTGCAGACTACCCCCTTTTTTCAGTTCTTTTGACAGACTTGCATTTTAGCCAATCAGTGCCCTCTCATAAGTAACTCCACAGGCGTGAGCACAATCTTATCTATACGACACATATGAACTAACGCCCTCTAGTTGTGAAAAACTTTCAAATGCATTTAGATAAGAGGCAGCATTCAAGAGCTTAGAAATTAGCATATGAGCCTACCTAGGTTTAGCTTTCAACTAAAAATACCAAGCGAACAAAGCAAATTTAATGATAAAATTGAATTGGAAAGTTGTTTAAAATTGCATGCCCTATCTGAATCATGAAAGTTTAATTTTGACTAGACTGTCCCTTGAAGGGGAAACCAATTTAACAGCACTAGTGATGCACCGAAATGGAAATTCTGGACCGAAACCGAATCCGAAAATCCGGGATGCACTTGGCCGAAAACCGAAACTGATACCGAAAATGTATTTTTTCAAATTATTATTTTTTTATTATTTTTTTTGCATAATTAGAGCCAATAAAAAAAGCCCACACTTTTATTGAAAGTAACACGCTAAAATTGGACAAAAATATTTTAAAACAATAATATGCTACACAATAATTTTACCAAGAAAAAAACAGGCAAAAAATGCAATTTTCAGCCAAAATGTTTCTGCGACCAAAATTTTGGTGCATCCCTACTTAAAACAATTATAAATATCAATATACTGTATTATTCTTCATGTAGTTCTATGTAACAGAATCATATTTAACAGGTTTTTTTTTACCAATTATCCAAATAAAGTATAGTCCTAGAAAACTCATTATATGTAGAACAGTAAGTCAAGTAATAAACTTAAACAGCAGCTCTAGGTTAGCATCAAATCTGAAACATGCCACACAATATTTTTACCGAAAATAACAGGCAAAAAACCCGAAAACCGAAATAGCAAAAAATGCCATTTTCGGCCGAAACTTTCTGCGGCCGAAATTTCGGTGCATCCCTAAACAGCACATTGTTCCATTAAGGAAAGAATAGAGGAAATTGCACCTCCTGATTGCTTCACACATGAAATCCAGACTGATCAAACAAGCAGGGGAACTCATATATACCACAGATGGATAGGGAGGGTGGAGTTAGGCTTGGGCCTTGCTCTTGGCCTCTAGTCTGTATCATGATTTACCATAAATTCAAACGAAATAACATTTTCTTTATATTATATTATACACTTTAGGTAACTCATGCCCTGTTGCAACTTAACAATTATTAATAAAATATTGCAATATTTTTTTCTTTTTTTACTTAAAATAATGTAAAAAGATCTAACCTTAAAATGAATCATTCTACTAGATTTAGGCAAATGTTTCTGAAAACAGGAGGTTAAAGCTAAAATACTTAACACTTTGTCTACCAAAGAGGACGGCAGTGCACTGATGCATAATGTGCTGTGGCCTGATTGGCAGGAAAGAGGTTAAACAGATATGAATATAAAAAAAAAGAGAATTAAAGGGACACTAAATCCCAAAAAATTCTTTCATGATTCAGGTAGAGAATACAATTTTAAATAACTTTCTAAATTACTTCTATTATCTAATTTGCTTAATTCTTTAGATATCTTTGGTGAAGAAATAGCAATGCACATGGGTTAGCCAATCACACAAGGAATCTATTTGAATCTACCAATCAGCAGCTACTGAGCATATCTAGATATGCTTTTCAGCAAAGAATATCAAGAGAATGAAGCAAATTAGATAATAGAAGTAAATTAAAAAGTTGTTTATAATTGCATGCTCTTTCTAAAACATGAAAGAAAAAATTTGGGTTTAATGTCCCTTTAAAGCAAGATGGAGCCAGCAAACTGTGGTACAAGTTGCTTACAGTTTTTATACTGCACATCTATATCTTACAAGTAACAGGGAGTTTGTAGGGCTATCATCCTATGCCTTTGCTCTATGGCATTACAGCTTTATTATTTATCTTGTAATTCCTGCCCTCCATGTATTTGCTACCGTAGCAGGAAGTTACAACATTTGCATAAAACAGTTAATTACCCAACATGAGCTCTTCACACACTTCATTAACCTCTGTTTAATGCTGAAGTTTTAGTTAATTGGCCAGGTGTCAAAAACCTGCACAAACTCTTAAAAAAGATAAATGGCTTCCCACAAGGACATGCTGTTGTCTGTATGAATTTATTTTAGTTAAACCTTGTTGTTTGTCACCTATGGCTGACCTGCTTCCTGTATTTGCTAAGAGTTGTGGCATTAGTGGTAAACATGAGGCATACCCAGTCGATGCTGGATAGGCCTCTGAATCATTTCCAGTAGGATGTTGTCTCCCTCCATTTATATGATCTTTCTGTCTACTTTCTGTTTTCTCTATATCCCATATCCATCTCATATTTCTCCCATACTCTTATCACCTTACCACATATTTTCTCTTTGTTAAGTGCTGCGGAATCTGTTGGCTCTCTACAAATACCTGATAATAATTCTGCACTTATCTATCTCATAGACACTTGTGCCTTTACGCTCCCATTTCCCTACTTATTCATCTGCTCCCCTACTCTAGTTGTGCTTTTGTGACGTTTTGTGAATCATTTCTACCTCACCACAGTGAGACGTTCACTCTCCATAAAAATGTATTTCCTGTTTAAAGGAATAGAAGGTTCAAAAATGAAATGTGCATGGGGGCATTTCAATTTAAAATAGAAGCGTTTTTGCAATATTCTTCCATTTTTCTAATAAAAGTTATTACTGTTTTTCTGCAGCATACGCACATATCCTGTGTAGGCCCGTGCACCAGTATTCAGACACTATGCCTGCTCAGAGAGTCAGCAGTAGCTTGTATGACACAAATTATGTCTTCAGAAACAATACCCACCTCTCTGAGCAGGCATAGGGCTCCATTTATTAAGCAGTGGATGCTGCTTCGGAGGCCTTCAGGTTTCAGGTTTGCCTTTTAGGTAGCAGATTGAAATCATCTCGATTCGATACGATCGGGATGATTGACAGCCCCTGCTAGCTTCAGTGAGCAGGGGGTGGCATTGCACAATTATTTCACCAGAAATGCTTGTGCAATGATACATGCACACAGTCTATGCTGTCTGCATTTAGCGATGTTGAGCAGACATGATTCACTATAGCAAATCATGTCCACTCAACACTTAATAAATCTACCCCGTTGTGTATAAATATTGGGGCATGGGCCCTCACAGGATATGGATGTACGTTGCTGAAAAACAGTAATAACTTTTACTAGAAACATCTTTGCTAATGGAAGTATATAGCAAAAATGGTTCTATTTCAAATTGAAATGCACCTATGCACATTTCATTTTTTACCTTTCTATCCCTTTAATTACCTATAAGTGCACAAATGAGTGGTAGTTTTGGGAACTGCATAGATTCATTATGAATTCAAGAAATGACCTGAGGTGGAAGATACATTTATCTAGTGTCTATATTATCCCTTGAAGCTGATTTGCTAAATTTGGGGAGTAGACTTTAGTGAACCAATTCCAGATTATAAGATGACAATTAGATAGCTTGTTTCAGTAAGAACTACAGAAATATTAAACTGTTTGTTGTGGAACTATTCCTGTCCAATCAGCATGACAGGATGACTTTTTGTGCAGGTTGCTGACAATTACCTCACAACATTTCTCAGACATTTTCTGTGACAGGGAGGTGAGGAGGACTTGTGGCTGTGTTTTGTGGGAGGAACCATAATAGGAGCATGTGTTATGTGGGTGGGACTGGGCATGTTGTCTGCAGGTTTGGATGGAGTCATGGGCAGAACAGAGACCAACCTTGGGTACTGGGGCATTTGCTCTGGCAGGGGAAGCTGTGAGAGCAAAAACTGGTAGACCTCCCAACGTGTGACAGTCCCACAGTATCCGGGACAGCTACTAATATAAATATAATATATATAGACAGAGAGAAAAAGAAAGAAACCGATGTTAAAAATGTTTTCCGATTGATTGGACGACAGTGAGCTGATGTGTTTTCAATGTCCTAAACGGCTATTAAACTGTAAATACTTGTTGCAAATAATGTAATTTAACTCTGAAAATTGTTGGTTTTCTAAACCCCAATGAGTTCGCATAAAATTTAAGTTCTTTCTCTCCCGATAAGGACAAAAAGGAAGAAATTTAAAAGAGGCGACAAAAGAGGCTGTGCAATCAAAGCTGTGTGGAGCATAGGATTGTTAAAGTAATTATCTAAAAGGGTTTCCACATATCCTTGTTTGCACAGACTCTTTTATGACCTGCTTTAACCTACTGTATGTTCAAACATGGTGGTGCCCAATATAGAAACTTAGTTTCTATAAAGTACTTTACATTCTACCTTCAATGATTAAACTAATAGAATTGTAAAAATACATGTACATATTATAATGGCTAATCTTTACCTTGAATAGATCAGGAAAAGCGTATACAGTAAATAAGCAAACTATAATTTGAGGAAGCACTTCTTTACAGAAAGAGTGATTGATTTATGGAATAAACTTCCTCAAGAGGTAGTAGCAACAAACACTGTGGGGGACTTTAAAAATGCATGGGACAAGCATAGGGCTATCCTACGAACTAGATAAGTTTATACTGTTAGGTAAGGTCGGGCAGACTTGCTGGGCCTATGGCTCTTATCTGCCGTCAATATATATGTTTCTATGTTTCTATATTGTAAAGATTTTTAACTACACATAATTAAACATTTTAGGGCCATATTACAAGCGGAGGGCAAAATATTGCTTGCGAGCAAGTGATATTAGTGCTCCACTTTGTAATACCAGTGCACGATAATTTGTGCTGGTATTGCAAGTAAATCCACAAGAGCGTGCTTCCATATACTCATATGGGAGCCTCGTTCTGATGCCGTCAGAGACGGCATCGGAGCCTCGTGCAGCAAAGAGGGTAAGTAGCGCAGCAATGGGCAGAATTTTTAAATATACTGTATCTCACAAAAGTGAGTACACCCCTCACATTTTTGTAAATATTTTATTATATCTTTTCATGTGACAACACTGAAGAAATGACACTTTGCTACAATGTAAAGTAGTGAGTGTACAGCCTGTATAACAGTGTAAATGTGCTGTCCCCTCAAAATAACTCAACACACAGCAATTAATGTCTAAACCGTTGGCAACAAAAGTGAGTGCACCCCTAAGTGGAAATGTCCAAATTGGGCCCAATTAGCAATTTTCCCTCCCCGGTGTCATATGACTCGTTATTGTTACAAGGTCTCAGGTGTGAATTAGGGAGCAGGTGTGTTAAATTTGGTGTTATCGCTCTCACACTCTCTCATACTGATCACTGGAAGTTCAACATGGCACCTCATGGCAAAATGCTCTCTGAGGATCTGAAAAAAAGAATTGCGGCTCTACATAAAGATGACCTAGGCTATAAGAAGATTGCCAAGACCCTAAAAATGAGCTGCAGCACGGTGGACAAGACCATACAGTGGTTTCACAGGTCAGGTTCCACTCAGAACAGGCCTCGCCATGGTCGACCAAAAAAGTTGAGTGCACTTGCTCAGCGTCATATCCAGAGGTTGTCTTTGGAAAATAGACGTATGAGTGCTGCCATCATTGCTGCAGAGGTTGAAGGGGTGGGGGGTCAGCCTGTCAGTGTTCTGACCATATGCCGCACACTGCATCAAATTGGTCTGCATGGCTGTCGTCCCAGAAGGAAGCCTCTTCTAAATATGATGCACAAGAAAGCCAGCAAACAGTTTGTTGAAGACAAGCAGACTAAGGACATGAATTACTGGAACCATGTCCTGTGGTCCGATGAGACCAAGATAAACTTATTTGGTTCTGAGAGCATGTGTGGTGGCAACCAGGTGAGGAGTACAGAGACAAGTGTGTCTTGCCTACAGTCAAGCATGGTGGTGGGAGTGTCATGGTCTGGGCCTGCATGAGTGCTGCCGGCACTGACGAGCTACAGTTCATTGAGGGAACCATGAATGACAACATGTACTGTGACATACTGAGGCAGAGCATGATCCCCTCCCTTCGGAGACTGGGCCGCAGGGCAGTATTCCAAAATGATAACAACCCCAAACACACAAGATGATGGACTGGCCAAGCATGTCTCCAGACCTAAACCCTATTGAGCATCTGTGGGGCATCCTCAAATGGAAGGTGGGGGTGCGCTAGGTCTCTAACATCCACCAGCTCTGTGATGTCATGGAGGAGTGGATGAGGACTCCAGTAGCAACCTGTGAAGCTCTGGTGAACCCCATGCCCAAGAGGGTTAAGGCAGTGCTGGAAAATAATGGTGGCCACACAAAATATTGACACTTTGAGCCCAATTTGTACTCACTTTTGTTGCCAACAGTTTCAACATTAATGGCTATGTGTTAAGTTATTTTGAGGGGACAGCAAATTTACACTGTTATACAGGCTGTACACTCACTACTTTACATTGTAGCACAGTGTCATTTCTTCAGTATTGTCACATGAAAAGATATAATAAAATATTTACAAAAATGTGAGGGGTGTACTCACTTTTGCGAGATACTGTATATGTACAGTATATCAATATATACACATATTAACACATGAATATATATGTATATAAGCATATATATTTACATTGCGGTCTATGAGAACACACAGTTCCCATAGACCGCAAAGTACAGGGAAAAAAAAAAGGAACATTTCAGTGCCGTTTTTTTCTAACACCCCACTCCCACCAACTTTAGACCCCAAAAACTGCTTAGCGCAGTTGTTTTTAATTAAAAATCTACAATGCCCTCTTATTTTTAGGGCATTTTGGGCACTTTTAGAAAATTAACCAGAGATCTAATCTCTGGTTAATTTTCGGAGTGCTATTTGCTATCGCGAGCACACGGTAGCAATAACCAGCCACTAATTATTGCACTGCCCTTTTGTGATCTAGCCCTCAAAGGGACACTGAACCCAAATTTTTTCTTTCGTGATTCAGATAGAGCATGCAATTTTAAGCAACTTTCTAATTTACTAATATTATCAATTTTTCTTTGTTCTTTTGCTACCTTTATATAAAAAGAAGGCATTTAATCTATTTTTTGGTTCAGACACTGGACAGCACTTGTTTATTGGTCATTTTAATTAATCCACCAATCAGCAAGAACAACCCAGGTTGTTCACCAAAAATGGGCCGGTATCTAAACTTACATTCTTGCTTTTCAAATAAAGATACCAAGAGAATGAAGAACATTTGATAATAGGAGTAAATTAGAAATTTGCTTAAAATGCATGCTCTATCTGAATCACGAAAGAAAAAATTGGGGTTCAGTGTCCCTTTAATATTACAATATCATGCATGTTTGCACAACTCTCCTTCAGATACCTGCAGTTCCAAAAGGGGGCCGCCCATAATTAGGGGTTGCTGCATGAAATGACACCTATAATTAGGAGGAGGTGCACGAAATGTATTTAAGTATACCCAATGATCAAAAAAATATTTTAAATGAAAATGTTTGAATACAAAGAAATGTCAGACTGAATGTTCACTTATTACCAAAATTGTATGTCCCCTTACATATTTCTTCATTCTGTTCTCTTATATATATGCATTGCTAAATATTCATGATCTTGAAACCAGTTTTGTGCATGTCTCTGTGTTTATTTATACATAAATATCTGTATACTCTTTTGAACTCTATGTACATATACACTATACACGTAGGGCATTGATGGTTTCATTTTGTTATCCAACTCCACCTCTAACTGTCCTGTCTATTGTCACTTTGTATATTTATGACAAACTCCTGTTTCTGAAAGTCTGTCTGTCTATCTATCTGTCATCTATCTATCTATCTATCTATCTATCATCTATCTATATATAATCTATCTCCATCTATCTATCGTATCTATCCATCTATCTATCGTATCTATCTATCTATCATCTATCTATCTAGCATCTATCTCTGTCTCATTATCTATCTATCTATTTATCTATCCACACACATATATTTTTCTTTGTGTTTGTGTGGTGTTTTAGGACAGGCTAGAGTTGTTTGCCTTCTTTACTGTAGACAACAAGCTGTCTATTTTGACAGCTTGTTGTCTACAGATAATTTGGGCGTCTTGCGTATTTTTTATTTATTTTTTTGTTATAGAATCAGCTTTGGCTTTTTTTCATTGGGTGTTTTCTAAAGATGATTTCCTGGCATATACATAGCAGTAGTAATCTTTGTTTATAGGAGTCTGCATGTGTCATGGCTGATTGATCTTCGCATCTTTTTCCTGCATTTGTACCGGAACTAGCGCTCCTCTTTTTTTCACATGGGTAATGTTAAGCCTATTGCCAGCTGATGTCTAAATCCTGCCCTGAAATAACAGTGAGCTGAAATGTGCAATATATTTCAACAGTACAGTAAAGCTGCATCTAATGGACAGTCTCCCAGTGAGACCATTACTGAAATGAACTGCTCTTCCTTCTTGTATTAGCCCTTAATGCTCACAAAACTGGGTTAATTGAGATGAAAACACTTTGCTGATGTATTTGCTTTTTTTCTGTCAACCCCTTCAGTTCCAGATAGATAATATCTAAATCTCCCCTTGTTCCTTCTGTCGGCTTCACTGTCAGTGTAGTAGTAATTTCCTGACCCTCTTTCTTAAAGAACCTTTTCAGTGGCCCTACCTTATTAGCTTGATGGAGGGATCTGGCCACTTTAACAAATCTTGTGATGTAAAAATGTGTTTTTTATGGTTGAGAATGAATAAAACACACGTCTTGATTTTATTAGAAGTTAGAGGTAGACTGGAACTTACAAACATTCCACCATGGTCAAAAGTAGCAGCATTTCTGGCATCTTGTTGCTCCCTTGGATTGCCATTGTCTGAGAATCATAAACGCTCAACAACCCTGTAGGTAAACAGCCAGCACCATTGTATCTATACTCCCTGCAAACACTAAGGGACAGATTACGAGTGGAGCGCTATTTAACGCTTTCATTTACATGCTAACTGCGCTAGAAATACATTTTTTGCGCACGTTGGGTAGCAGTCGTATTAAGAGTTGAAAGTAAAAAGTTATTGTTGTGTACGTGCAAATATACCCACAGCTCAATCTTATGTCCTTTTAAAGATGTATCATTTTCCTCTTTAATGAATGTAACAAAATGAATGCAATTTATGTTTTTGATTCAGAGATTCTAAAAGTCTGTTCTCTTTCTTTTTTTCAGGTTAGCTTTATATGTGTATGAATATTTAC